>NC_133622.1:150957676-151257676 GCF_048593235.1 Sminthopsis crassicaudata
ATTTGAGAGGTAGATTATCTTTTGTTCTTCTAATTTGCTTATACTTTTCACTCTGATTGCTAAACTATCCCTTACTTTCCTAATTTGCTTATAGTATCACCCTTTATGTCTAAATCATGAACCCATTTTGACCATATCTTGGTATATGGTGTTAGATATAAGTCAATGCCTAATTTCTGCCACATTAATTTCCAATTTTCCCAGCAATTTTTGTCAAATAGTGAGGTCTTATCCCAGAAGATGGGGTCTTTTACCTTCTTATTTCTTTCTTAATTTAGAAGACACCTCTCTCTCTCTCTCTCTCTCTCTCTCTCTCTCTCTCTCTCTCTCTCTCTCTCTCTCTCTCTCTCTCTATATATATATATATATATATATATATATATATATATATATATATATATATATATATATATATATATGAAAATAAGGTTTCAACATTACCTATCCTTCCCCCTACTAACTTCTTCTGTATAAATCTTACCTTTTTTACCTCATCTGTATGAGTTAATTGCTCCTTTTTTTCCTATGCAGTTTTATTTTTTTAGAATCACCACAAAACACTCAGCTCTGTCCAAGCCTTTCTTTCAAACTACCCAAGTAATAAAAGAATTGATAAGATTTTCTCTTTTTTTCTTTTGTTTTGTTTTTGCTGAGGCAATTGGGGTTAAGTGACTACTTGAAGGTCACATAGCTAAGAAGTATTAGCTAAGAAGTGTTAAGTGTCTGAAATCAAATTTGAACTCAGGTCCTCCTGACTTCAGGGCTAGTGCTCTATCCACTGTGCTACCTAGTTGCCCCATAATTGATAATATTTTCATACCTAAGAAGTATATGATTTAACCTTATTGTGTTCTTTAATTTTTCCTTAATGTTTACATTTTTCCTGGATGTTATATGCCAAATTTCCCCTTAAGTTCTGCTATTTTTGTCACAAATTTTTTGTCAAAGGTAGCTTACCTAGCAAAGTTCCTAAATGAAAAAAAAAAAAGACATTTAAGGCACTGAAAGACTTTCATATGTTTGTGACATGTATATGTCCTTTGACAAAGCAGTTGCTGAGTCTTGTGTAATCCTTACTAAAGCTCCATGATATTTACATTGTTGCTTCTAATATTTTCACCTTAACCTGGCAGCTTTAAAACCTGGCCATGATATGCCTGCAAATTTTCCTTCTGGGATCTCTTTCAGGTGGTCATTGGTGGATTTTTTCTATTTCTGCTTTACCTTCTTGTTCTAGAATATCAAGGGAATTTTCCTTGATAATTTCTTGTAATATAATATTCAGAAATCTTTTCTCAATCATAATTTTCAAGAAATCCAACTATTCTTATTCAATCTGTTCTCCAAATCAATTGTTTTTCTAAAGAGATGTTTCACATTCTCATATTTTTTTTATTCTTTTAATTTTGTTTCATTATTTCTTGGTGTTTCAGAACATCATTAGCTTCCCTTTACCCAATTCCAGTTTTCAAGGAATTATTTTTCTTCTGATGTTTTTGATTCTTTATGTCCAGTTGATTGACTCTCTTTCCATAATTTTCTTGATTTTCTTGGATTGCTTTTTTTCCTAATTTTTTCTCCATCTCACTTATCTAATTTTTAAAGTCATTTTTAAGTTCTTCAAAGAACAGTTTTGTGCTTGGGACCATTTGACATTTCTCATTCAAAAAGGAGTGTTTTTTAGCTCCACTATGTTCCTCTATGAACCCAGTTCTTCTCTATCCCCATAGGAGTGATCTATGATTGGGCTCTTTTTTTTTTTTTTTTTTTTTTTTTTTTTTTTTTTGCTTTTTCAGTTTTTTTGGTTTTATTTTATTTTTAGAAGCTATTCGTGTGATCAAATTCCAGCCCACAGGTATGGGGAATAATCCTAAACCTTAGGTATTTCTTGTTCTGGGACCTAACTTTGGGCTTCCCCTCTACTCCTAAGCCATCATGAGAGAGCCCCTGATCAAGCTGCCAGCATATGATCTTACTCCCATTGTTCCCTCTGATGGCAGCAAATTATAGTTGTCCTCTCTTACAGTCAGCAGGATCTGTGGTCCTTTGCTACCACGCTTACCAGGTGTGTGCTAGTTCCTTCTCCCCTGCAACCTCAACCCATAATGGATTTGGTCAGCTTAGGTATGTTGGCATCCCTCTACTTAGAAAGTCCTTCAACCTTCTACTATTTTATTGTTTCTTAATGTCTCATGAAGTCATTAGCTTCTACTTGCCCAATTCTAATATTTAAATAATTATTTTTCAGCCTTCAAACCCCAGATAGTCAGTGAGATAAAAGTTTCTAAAGCTGAGGCTGCTTCCCCAAACCAGCAGTCCCCACAGCTCATTATTTGTTGATTTGGGCAAAGTTGGCCTGGAGGTGTTTATATTTCACTCAAGCAGAACCTCTGCCCCAGGAAGTCAGGTTTTTCCTGGACTCTTCTAAGGTTATCTTAGGAGAACAACTGCTTTACCCTGACTTTTGTTTATTTCTATTGCTCTATATCTCCTCCGAGGCAAAGTTTTGTCTTTTTCTGTGAAGAAAATTTGGGGAATCAAATGTTTTTAACCTACTTCTCCATTTTTCCAGAATCCTGTCCAAGGTGTGTTCAATTGAAAAGAAATGGTCCTAAATTTGAAATTCTGATAGAAAAAGTCAATTGATAAATTATAAAAAAAATTTAATATCTATCCTAGTTCTAGACAAATCCTTAGAATCAATGCTGCTTAAACACAGGAATTCAACTTTACCCAGCTTCTGAAATGAAGTATTACTTTGATCTTTAACAAGTTAAGAGTCATCTATAAAATAGTTAAATATGCCATTAATCAAGGCCTGGTAATTCACACGTATGAGTAGTTTTTAATAGCAGTTGAACAGATTAATTAGGAGACAAAGCCGGAAACAAACTTCAGCCACAATATTTCTGATAGCCTCATTACTCAAAAAAATAAGTTACATACTTTCTGAAGGCGTTGGTTTGGATTTGTGCTTTGGATGGTGATTACAAGGGTGAAACATCAACTGCTGTAAGACTGCTGGACATATTACTGAAAAGTTAGAACTGGTGATCTTCATATCATTGGAAAGCCCATGAATGGAAAAAATCTCTTCAGCAGACAAACACTGCAAAAAAAAAAAAAAAAAAGAAAAGAAAAGAAAAAGAAAAAGAAAAGAAAAGAAAGAAAGCAAAAAATCACATCAATAATACAAAACTATAGAAAAAGAACTATTGTGAAAAGACAAGGGAAAAAAAATTTTCCCAAGGCATTCTAAAAGCTCTCTCTATAAAATTCCTCTATTTAAGTCTAGACTGCTCTAAAGTTAATGAGTTATCTAGGATTCTCTAAAAACAAGAAATTGACAAAATCAACAAATATATAGTGAATTAAGTCTGTCTGTGACATTTAGAAAAATGAAACTTAATTTGCATTCAAAAAAGCAGGGATGGGGGTTGGGAGAAGTCAGGATAATTCTAAAGTAAAAGTTAAACGTTTTTGTATCATGCCTTTTTGGCAGTCTGGTGAAGCTTCTAGATCCCTTCTGAGAATAATGTAAAATACATAAAATTACAAAGGAAACCAGCTAAATTGAAATAGTTATCTAAATATTTAAAAAGCAAGTCAACCCATACCAGGTTTTAAAAATCCTGCTTTAAAAGATACCAGTGGCCTAGTGAAATTCAAGCAATAGACCTAAAAGAAATTCCATATACTTAGTCTCTTCTCAGCCAGATAACTCAGTGGCTAAGTTCCTGGACCTAAAGTCTGAAAGATATGGGTTCAAATTTGAATCATTTAACTTCTGTATGCCTCAGTTTTCTTCAGGCTTTTGCAGACTTTAAAGTGCTATCATTATTTACTATTCTATAAGTGAGAATCTGTTTTTGTAGCAAACTTCCTGTGAATGCTTTAGACCTAAAAAAAAAAATCTCTATTGAAAGACTATAAACTCCTTAAGGAAAGGAATAATGTAATTTCTCTTTTTTCTCTTTTTAATTAACATCTCTCCTTCTCTCTCTCTTTGGCATTCTGCCTTCTTTGAAATCCTTTTATTTGACTGATGTTCTCCATTTTTTCCACCTTCTTGATCTTTTTGCAGCCTTGAACACTGCCAATAATCTCCTCCTGGGATATTCTCTCCTCTGGAGGTTTTGAGAAAACTTTTCTTTCGGTCTTCTTCCTACCTGCCTGACCTATCCTTAGTCTCCTTTGCCAAAGTGATCTCTCTGAGATCCTGCTCCGAATTATGAATATGCCCCAAGGTTCTTTTTCTTTATCTCTACAAGCTCTCAGAAAGACCTCTGACCACCCTGGCTCAAGCCTACATCATTACCCTAATTGATCTCCCAACCTCTAGTCTCTCCCCTCCAATTCTTCCTCCATTCTCCAAAAGTAATTTGACCAGGTTCAATACTATCATATCCCTTCTTAATAAAAACAAAATACCCCCTGTTGCCTCTACAATCAAATATAATCTCCTTTTTTGACTTATTTAGAGCTCTTCAAAATCTGATCCTGTCTTATCTTTCTAACCTCTATGTATTACCTCCAGGTAACACTGGCTTTGCCATTTTTTTTCCCTCACATTGCTTACTACATCTATCATCTCTGTGCCTTTGTTTCAGCTATACCCATGCCAAGAATATATTCACCCTATACCTCTTTAGATTTCATTCCCTCAAGATTTAATTCAAAAGCCATTTTGAAGTTTTTCCTGGTTCCTGTAGTTGCTAGTGGCATTCCCCTCCCCCCAGGATACCTTCTATCTACTCTGTTGGAATTATGTATAATACTTATAAGTCTCTCCCTGTGATAGGATCAAAATCTACCAGTCTTCTCTCTTTTCCATATGTTAGACTAATTGTTTTCCTTCCAAGAAAAGGAAGGTGTGCCCAAGCATTGATTAGCCTGGAAAGGCTAAACTTTTTGACTAGATTTACAGTTGCCTCAATCCATAGTAAGGGGGGGAGGGGGTTTGGCCTCTTAAGAATATTTTTAAAATCTTCCTAAGTAGTAGAGTTAGGGTCCTGGTAAACTAAGTGCTAAATCCATAATTCCTGCAAAGATTTAAAAAATCTCCTTTAGTTAATTGTTGAATGGCAATTATCAACATAACCTATCAGGGGAGGGACCTAAATCAACCCAGCCTAGTCCAGGACTAAGAAAGCTCTCTTATGAAGGATGTACATGTGTGTATGAGTGTGTGTTGTGTGACAAGTTGGAGGTACTAGGGCAAGTTGAAGAAGCAAGTTGTACTAAATGACCTCCAAGGCCTTTTTCATCTCTCCATCTATAATCCTACAGTATAGTGCCTTATGCAATAGCATTAAGTGATGATGAAAATAACATAATTAATACTTCTTTGATTAACATAAACACTGTGTTGTAGCACTTGGATAAGTGATAGTCAATAAATTCTCTTTTCTATATCTTTACTAATTAAATAATCCTGTAAACTTTCTGATATATATATATGTATATATGTCTATATATATACATATGTATATTTGTATGTATGTATGTGTATATATATATATATATATATACACACACACATATATATATATATACATATATATATACATATATATATATATATATATATATATATATATATATTATGGGCCAACTCTAAACTTGAAACAAAGAATTCTTACAAGGTGCTAACTAGATGGAATTGATGAGACCATGGTTATCTAGTTTGGCATGGTGCTTGGTGGTTCTCTAAATTCAGTATGATTGATTTGATCTTACAACAAATAATGGTTTCTTAGTGATATAATGATTGTTTTATACTCAGTGTGGATCATATAAGCAGAGATTGAGAGCCACAGAGGACAAGTGCACTAGAAGCTCTTGGAGCCAAGGAGACAGAAATTCATTTCACCTTCAGTCAGGCTCCTGGTAGCTGGACTGGCCTCCTTCACTTACCCCACTGAGACCAAAGCCAGACTGAAAGGCTCTCCAGAAAGCTGCCCAACCCCAGGAAGGAGATAATAAAGGATTTGGACTTTAACACCTGGCTGTTCTTGTGGTGATTAGTGAACTGAAATGAAGACTGCCTCAAAAGACCCCAAGAAAACCTCAAGGGAAGACTCTATATATAGAAATATATATAAGAATATAAGAATCAGGGATCATATTTTTAAAATACCCAAACACTTTTATTAAGGAGTACTCAAGCATTTCACAGAGAAATCAAAAAAATCTTCACTTGGCTAAATTTAATGATTATGAAATTGTGGGCTGATACTAATAAGAAAACTGGAACTCGCTTCATCAGGGAATTATTTAAATTGTAAATTTCAGGCTCCAGGATCGGCAATGAGCTCAAGAGATAGTTCCCACTCATACATATTTTATAATACTTATTTCTATGTTTGTTGTTTCCTGAGTGGAGTGTAAGCCCCCTGAGGACAAAGATTTTAATTTTTGCCTTTTGTATCACCAGCATTTAGCAGAAATACTGCTTAATTAATGTGTTATTAAAGAATCCTGAGACCCTCAAAATCAAATGACTAATAATTGTAAAATTCTTTGTAAAATTATACATTATAATTGTAAAATGCTTATATAAGCACTATAACTCTTAGCAATGATGATGACATCAGTGATGTTGATGGCTGTGTGGGATAAACTGAGTGAAGACTCTCATAAGGGAGTGGCTTTGACCTATGCCCTAATTATGACTTGAGACTGCAATAACAGGTTAAGCTATAGCTAAAAAGCCGCAGGTGTTCAACTGTCTAGAATAAACATTCCCCTCCATTTCCACTACCACTTAATTAGCATTTAAATACTTATTTTAAAGACAATTTATTCTTTTGTTTCTGGGATAGATTTCCATGTTTAGAATAAAAGCCTGGACTCCCCCAGACAATGGGAGAAAAGGTGAAAGGGAGGGAACTTCTATTCTGTTTAATCTTGTGTTTTGCAGTTTGTGCTTTGCACTCTAAGTGACACCTTGTAGATTAGGAGTTGCCCTTTCTAATGAGATCATAATAAACCCTTTTTTGCTTTTCTTACTCTAAATCTCTGATTGTTTTTGTGGTCACTACTGTCCCACATAGTTTGGGGGCTCATTCTAGGATATTTCCTGTTCATGATGGGTCTCTCTGTACCAAATCCTTGGGCAGGTGCCCTCCAAAGAGTTCTCCTTGGACTTGGACTTGGCTGAGGAATTCCCTCTCTGAGCAATCAGATAAACACTTACAAAGGGAAACACTCTGAGAAAGTAAAAACAGAAAGAGGCTAGCAAAGATAGAGGATTAATTCAGCCCAGGAGATAAACCATCTGAGAAAAGCTTGAAATTAGGTAAATTATGCGCAACTCAGCTAAGGGCAAGAACTGGTAAAGCAGGGAGAGACTCAAAGTGGTTAGATTTTAAGAGGACATTCCCTTTGCCAAAAACTGATGAGCCATCTGGGTAACTGGGATTGGGATTAGGAGAATTTAGGCATAAAAACTTTAAAAGGCTTCTATTTCCCTTTGATTTTCTTTGGTAAAATCGGTTGAGTCCTCAGAGAAAGATATTGTGAACCTTGGAAAAGAAAGGTAGCCAGCTCTAAACTGTCTAGTTTCCCAGAAAGATAGCTCTTTAGGACGAATTGGGATGAAGTGCCAAAATGTATAGGGATTAAATACCATTGTTTTATTTGGGCAGATGCCCTGCTCATTCCAAGGAATTAGTCTTCTCTTGAGGGCTATGTGTAAATACATAGGAGTGGGACAGTTCCTAAAGTTTTGGCTCCAGAACTCTCCTCCTTGATTCCATTCCAAGGTGGGGCTAGATTGATTTAGAAAAGCACTATGATGTGTTTGTGTATGTGTATGAAACTGGCTTTGTCTTCTGTGTTTCTTTCAGTCAGTCGAATTACAAAGGAAAAGATCTAGATATTTGGGATTTAAAAGCACTTGTTTTGGATTTATGAAAATAACTTTCAGATAAAAACAGGAAAGACTAATTCTGAGATGGGGAAAGTTTTTAACTGTCACATCCAAAAGAAAAGAACTAACCTTTCTGTGGATCTAGAACTGGCCAATTTGGGTCTGCAGAAATAGTAGTTAAAGTTTACAGAATAACTAAATATTTTGACAGATTCTGAGATTTTTGAAACTAATCATTAAATTGTTTGGCACTTTCAATCTGCTAATTTGAGTTAATCTATTATATTTTTAAATAGGCCTAATTTACATAACTAAAGCCTTCTGTGGGCAAGAACTTGAGGCTTACTGCAAAATTGCAAGAAGAAAAAAAAAAAAAAAACAAAAAAAAAAAAAACTGCCCTCCCTGGGATTTTAAAATTTTAAATTGGAATTCTGATTCTGAAATTGTATGAGATAATTACTATTAACTAAGTGTGTGCTAAAATTGTGAACTTGTTTATTTTGGTGTAAGATTTTTGGAAACCTGTGTCCTAACATTGAAGTATTGCTATTAGAAATTTAAATCTGCCTTTGATTTGACTTTATGTTAAACATTTTGATTCTCTGTTACTTACCTAAAGAGGTCACATGTTTGTATCTCTAAATTAGATGAAATATATTTAAGCTACAATGTTGCTTTCTAAATAGTATATTGGGTAATTTTGTTAAATTTGTATGAGCTATTTTTTTAACATTCTGTCAGTCCACCTGGATATGTGGTATAAATTTTGTGAAATGTGGCCCAGTTATTTAGATATTACCTATATTCTGAATCTTAAGGTTTGTCTTACATTCGCCCTTTAACAAAAAAGTAAAAGCAAGAAAATTTGGTGTATAGGAATATAGGATGTAATTGCAAAACAAATTGTATCTGAAAGGTGTGTTATTGAGGAGATGTCCCTAAGAAGGGAGGGAATTTGGCTTCAAAATGTTCAGGTTAGGTTTTAATGAAATAACACCAGTGGGAAAATGAAATATAATGGGCATGAGTGGAATTTTTCCCCTGGGCTCTGATGCTTTAAGAGAGGTTAGAGGAATAAAATTGGAACAAATTGGAACTAAGTATGGATTGGTAGAAATTGGTATGGATTCTGATAAGGGAACATTTTACTTCTAAGGTTTTATAAGAAATAATGGGGAGGGAATGCAAATTGAGTGACAAATCCATAACCCTGGATATCTGTCATTATCAGGGAAAGTGGGAAGAATGCATAAAATTCTTTTTTTTTTTTTTTTCCCTCTGAGGCTGGGGTTAAGTGACTTGCCCAGGGTCACACAGCTAGGAAGTGTTAAGTGTCTGAGACCACATTTGAACTGGGATCCTCCTATATTCAGGGCTGGTGCTCTATCCACTGCGCCACCTAGCTGACCCCGAATGCATAAAATTCTTAAGAAACTGATTACTAAATTGATGTTAGAGATTTCTAATTAGAGCAATACTATCTTTCCACTTTCTCAGGGTCACTATTATGATCGATTATAACCATTTATCTAGCCCATTGTAATATGCCTCCAGTTGCTCCTGTTTCTAATCCATCCTTCACAATGATACCAGAATAATTTTCCTAAGGCATAGATCTGAGGTGCTAAATAACCTAATCATGTTCACTAATAGAAAAGCACTCACCATAACAATCAGCTCACCTTCTCACATTTCAAAATATGAAACAAAAGTTAAGAGTTGTAAATCTCTCTAACCACACTCTCTTGACAATGTTTCATTTATTTCCACTCTCCTTATTCATGTTTTGCTTGAGGCATGGGGTAAAGGAAAGGGTGATTGTTGCTTTTGTTCTTTTGAGACTAGATCTCCCTATCTTATCCATAGTAGCCAAAGATTTATCCCCACCTTAGGTAACTTAAATCCTTTGCTCCCCATCCCCAAGGATTCACCTTATTGGTGCCGGATTTAAGTGTGGGTGCCCCATCAACTTTTGCTCAAGTTCAATCCAGAACTCTGAACTCAAGTGATCCACGATAATGATATTACAGAACTGGATGCTTAGCATAGCTTTCATCACCCACATTTTTTGATTTGAATTCTATCTTAGTAGAGCCTATGATTGATTGGGACTTTATGGAGGACAGAGAAACCAGTTTAGTGATGATGCTAATAAGCCACTTTGCAAACCTTAAATGTGTATAAAAACATTAGTTATTATCATTATTGTTGTTGCTTCTACTGTTACTATAAAACAAAATTCCCTTTCATAAGCTTTTCCCGGCTTCCCATTTCAACAATCCAATCCACAAAAAGGTAGTTAATTTCTTCTTTAAGAGGAAAAAGAAAACTTTTAAGACTCTTTAAGTTTTAAATTCAGTTGGCTCCTGAAATACATAATTGGGGATCGTTTGGGAACATGCTAACTACCCACCAGGTATGTGAATGTGGGCCTCCAATAATCTGTAATTTGAAATAGTAAAATTATCTGAAGATAGTGTAACCACTTTCTCATATTGCTCAGTGTGTGTAGAACATTCAGTTACTCTTGTTTTTAACCCAGTTAGGTTGTAAGTGATCCCAGTGTTAAATGTTTGCTCTGAGGCATTTGTGCCGTCACTTGAGCAGAGCCTATTCTGGATGGCGTCAAACTTATAAACTCTTATTCTCCTAAAACCTTAAAATTCTTCTCATTCAGCATGTTTTACATTTCCTCAGGGAGCAGCACTCCTCAGCGGCAGCCCTAGTTTCTACCTGCCATCTGTATCCTTTTTTTTTTTCAAAGAGAAAATGGTTCTTGCTAACACAGAATGTTTTAAAACATATGTTTTACATTTTTTTCAAAAATCAAATCACATGATACTAATCACATAATAAACTTTAAAGATCAGCTGATCCAAAGCCTCCATTTTACTGATAAAGAAACTGAGACCCCAAAATGTGACCTGATCTGACCTGACCAAGGTTACAAAACTAATAAGTAGCTATCAAGACTTAAAGTCTGGGCTCTTGATCCCTAGTCCAGTGGTCTTTCCAAAATCCCACATTGCCTTTTCTATCAAGCATGTCATTTAGATTTCTTAATGAAATAGGAAACAATTTATATAAAATTCTTCCCCCCAACACACACACACACACACACACACACACACCCCTGTGTCTGTATATCCAAGGGAGATATAACCAGAAATAAAAGTATAGAGAAAGCACAATAACAACTTCCCTTCAGATATTGTCTCTAAACATTCTGAGAGAAGGAAAAGAATACATGTTAGTGTCTGTGGATCAATTATTTCAACTGCAACTCTTCTCTAGTAAGATCCCATGAATCTGAGGGAGTACTCTGTCCCTTTCCATCCTCTCCTGACATTTTCTGTTTTGTCTCCTGTCCATACATAAAAATCAAATATTGAACTATCAAGATGAAAACATAGAAGGAAGTATGACAGAACAATGGATAGAGTACTAGTCCTGGACTCAAAAAGATATGCATTCAAATCCCACCTCAAACCCTTACTAGCTTCATAGCCCCAAGCAAGTCATTTAACTTCTGTCTAACTTAGTTTTCTCATCTGTAAAATGAAGATTATAAGAAGTTGTACCTCTCATGGTTGTTGTAAGGTTCAAATGAAATATTTATTAAGTGCTTTCTAAACCTCAAAGCACTATGTAAATATTTTGTATAATTATTTTATCAATTCTCCCATGTATATCTAAGACAAAATATTTTGAAATTACTTTCTCAGGCTAGATGTAAGAAAAGGGCTAAAATGGAATTTCTGTCATTCCTGAAGACTAATAATAGATACTCGATCTGTGATTTCATTAGTATAGGGAAGTCCCCAGATAATAAAACTCCTTTAATCAATACAGGTCAATATCATCTCTTCAACTTGTTATCTTAAAGGATGGCTTAGAGCAACCATGAAGTGAAATGGCTTGCTAAGAGGAATTACCAGCAGATGAGTAGTAGGACTTGAACCCAGTTCTTTTGACTTTAAGGCCAGTTTTCTATCAGCTAGATTATAGTCTTCCTGAGGAATACTGAAAATAAAATACAAATTAACCAATTTGTATCTTTTGGGTTAACTGGATAGAAGGAAAAGCAAAAATTAAAGATTCTTACTTGTTCTTTAGAACATTAAAGTTCATTTTAGAACTATACCACATACAAGTAGTAAGGATTTCTTGATCCAGAAAAGTAGCAAATCTTAACTTCAAAGGACTGATAATGAAACATCTCTGCCAACTATTGTCTCTAGGTGTTTAATACTGTCAACCATGGCCAATGTATTAATCTGTGTTGGCAGCACCTCCTGCCTAGGACTAAGCCCTTGCCTGTCATTAACATATCTTTTGATTGTGTCTGCTTGTGGACAGAGATAATAATGATAGAAGAGAAATAGGTGGATGAAGAAGAGTGTCAGACCCTTCCCCATCTTATCCCTCTTAGCCATGTCCTTTTCCCTCCAACCAGGAGCTTCTGGACTAGCCATGGTATAAGTAACATCTAGCAAAAAGATGAAGCAAACCAGAAAGGGATGGACATCAGATTTGAAGTGATCATGGAACCCTTGGAACTAACAAAATTGCTTAAAAGAAAGAGTAGAGGAATAGCAGGTTCAGGACAGAGCCTAAGGGGGACCCCACAATAAAAGAATCTCACTTGGAAGGAAAGGGCAAGGAGAAGTGAGGAGAAACGTATTAGAAGTAGCTTATCATTGAATATTCCTGATATTCTGTGTGCATAGGTGAAGTCTAAAACAACAGTCTCTATCTCCAGATTGGGCAAAGGAATAAAGGTACCGAACATGTATATGTATGTATATATATATATATATATATATATGTGTGTGTGTGTGTGTGTGTGTGTGTGTGTGTGTGTGTGTGTGTGTGTGTATATATACATATATATATAGTATATAGATAGATATATATATATACATATATATACATGTGTGTGTGTGTAGATAGGAGGTGAATGTCCTTTCCCACCCCAAGACTTTGCTCCAGGAATCCTCTAGTTCTAGCCTTCAGTCTGCTCAAGACCACCCTAAAAGAGCCCTACATAGGGCAAGATTATAATTTTGGAGTCAGAATCCTACAAGTAGTAACTGCACACATGTCCAATTACATGTCCAAATGTGACATAATAAAAATCACTGAAAAAGAATAGAAAAAAAGGAGCATCCAGTACAGTCTCAGTTATGGAGTTAGACACAAATGAATCCAACACAGGTCACAAAAAAGGCAAACAAAAAGGAGGACAAAGTAGAGATAGAGTTACAAAAAAAGAAAGCCAGAAAATAGAGATTAACCCAGTAATAACTGACAAGGCCAAAAAGCTTCAGAGTTCAATAATGATGAAGATTAAGAAAAGATCTCCATTAGCCAACTCCAACATTGTTGTTACCTTTAACAAAGGAAATTTGGTTAAATGGTGAGATCAGAAACCAGATGGCAAGGAATGGGGAAGTGAGTCAAAGACAGAAAGTAAAAGCAATGGGTATATATTTAGGATAGATAATGGATAACTAGAAGAAATAACAGATTCAAGAGTTTCAGGTTTTTTTTATTGTTATTTGACTTTGGGCAAAAAAAAAAAAAAAAAAATTCTTTTTAAGAAACCAGAGTAAATCAAAAAATAGATATGGGGATTTTTAAATACCAAAAAAAGGAAAAACAAAGAATACATAATGGATTTATTCTATATTCTTGATAAAGTAAAGGGCAAAGACTGTTATAGAAGGCTTTAGAAAAAAAGACAGAAGGACAGATGGATGACTCAGTGGAAAGAGCACTGTGTTAGAATCAAGAAGATTCATCTTAAGTTCAAATTGGGGCTCCTATGTTTACTAGTCCTGTGACCCTGGGCAATTTGATTATTTACTTCAGTTCCACATGAGTTAAACCACTCCAGAAATAGGAAGGAAGGCAGGAAGGGCATGAGGGAAGGGCGGTGAAGGAGCAGAGGAAGGGAGGGAAAGAAGAAGGGAGAGAAGGAAGGAAGGAAAAAAGGGAGAGAGAATTTGGAACAGCCATTTCTGAAAATGCATTAGAACTGATGAGAGAATAAAAAGAATTATCACATGGAAGTAAAGACCTACTTTATAAAATCATAGATTTAGATGTAGAAGAAGTTTCAGAACCCAACAAGTCCAACTCTCTCATTTTCTAGAGAAGAAAACTGAGGGTAAGAAAGATTAGGTGAATTTCTAAGGGCCATACCTGTCTGGGACAGGATTTGAACTCCACTCTTCCTGATTTTAAATCCAAGGCCCTTTCCACTGAGTTATCTATTAGGGAATATGAATTTGTGCTACATTTCATCAGTATAAAATGATGATAATGGTGATGATGATGATAATAAAGATAATAATTAGCACAATTTAAGGTTTGCAAACTTCATTTGATCCTCACAACAATCTCAGAAGACATATGCTATAATTATTTTTGTCTTAATGAATAAACTGAGGCTAAGAGAGGTTAACTTACTTGTCGAAGGTCACACAGCTGATACATGACTAAGGGAATATAAAATCAAGTTTTCCTAATTTCAGGTCCAATGCCATGAAGTTTCAATGAATTCTGGCAGCTTTTAAGAAATACTAAGAGCCATTTTTGAAAAGTTAAATAGTCAGGATCATCCCAGAGCTCAGGTTTAACAAAGAGACACCAGAAAAGGAGGCAAAGTAGGTTGGCCAGAAATTCATGGGTAATAGATTTCAAATAATTTTGACTAAGATAAGATTAAGTATATGATTGTCTTGGAAAGTAGCTGAAGTTGATGATCTGGAAAAGCAGAATTTTTGAGGCTAGAAATATATGTACTTCAGTCCTCAAAGATTGGAGTATAACTGGAGACCTTATACTGAATTCCTTAAGAAAGAAGTGAAAGTTGATTGTAACAGGGACTTGGATATGGTGAGATACAGTGAACCTCAAAGGAGAAGTGGTTCCTAGCCAATGGTGACTATCCAGTGTATAGAAGACATGAAAAGAAAAAGCTCTACCTATTTACAAAGGACAAAAGAAGTAAGAAAGCATGTGTACAGTCCTGCAGGAGGTCACAAGTTAACTCTAGGAAAATTGAATTGGGCAGAGAGGGGCAGGAAGGGGGGGTTGTTTCAAAATTATAAAATTATCAAAGTAACAAATTATATTTCTCAAAGCAAGTTTAAAAAAATCGAAAAAACTTAGGAATCATAAAAAGGCTTACAAAATGAAACATACAAAAGAAATTTCTATCGAAAACCCAACAGTGCTTCCAACTTCACATGGTAGATTAATACCTGAAAAATAATTTAAAACGAGTCTCACTTAGGATCCTTTGTTCATAGTGCTTCACTCAGTAACACATTAAATTTTCACTGTATTTGGAGTTTATATCTAAAGGGGTGTTTTGCTGGACATAAAAATTGCTAATATTGTAAAATCTAAGCAAGAAACCAATGGGCTAATTTGAAGGCTGGAGGACCTAGTGCTGAAAACTGTATTCCCACCTCACGAAGTATTCCCTTTTTCCTGGTTAATTGTGAGTTCCACTAGGGAACTTGTCTTTTCCATTATTAACCCTCTTTTCTTACTAACTTTAATATTCTTTCTACTGCTCTCTCGAATCTATTTCAACTTTACCACCCCTCATGTTTATCACTTCATTTTGTCAGTAACCTCTTCTTGTAAAATCAAGATACCTTTTGGCAAAGAAAATACTATTGTGAATTTTTCACACATCTTGAAACTTTCATCTTGTATTTCAAACTACAAATTGATATTTTGTGATCCCATCACAAGAGGTTCCAAGGAGAGTGGGCACCTTGGAAATAGAAGACTCAAATCAAAACAGGTGTCATCAACCAACTCCAGGTAACTTAGGATGTTAAGCTTTAAGCTAAAGTTAATTCCAAGATAAAAACCAAAGCAGAGACTTAAACGTCACAAAACTTGTAACTTTGAGTTGTAGTGTTATGATTTAGCTTTCTGGAGGTCTTGGGACCAGCCCTGGTCTCTGCAGAATAATCACACAAGAATGGTTAGGAATAAAGTCCAGAGACTTTATTATCTCCTTCCTCTGGGGCCAGACTAGCTTTCTGAAGGCCCTCGGGTCTTGGTTTCAGTGGAGGAATGCACGTGGCAGAAGAACCACCAGGAGGTATCTATCTTGAAGTCTGTCTTCCCAGATCTCTTACCTCTTATATACTCTACTATAAGTACATCATCATAGGCAAAAATCTTGTAGAATAGGTGTCAATTTGTAGAACTATACTAAGTACTAAGTACATGTAAACAAGAGAATCATTGTCTCATCAATTCCTCTGAGTTAACACCTTGTTTCAAGTATATTTCTCCAGAGTTCTGGCTCTCTACATGCATTTACAATGCATTGCAGCTGGTACTTTGTGGAGGGAGTCAAATTTATATGACTATACATAAAGTATAAAAAGGAAGATCTAATATGAAAGTTAGTTAATGTAATGGGAGTTCCAGAAGGCACAATGGAAGGGGTAAGGAAAGGCAGAGCAAGCTAGAGACGAGGGACAAATAACAAACTCAGATATGGATAAAAGATTGAGGGGAAGGAAGTTAATGGGGAATGAGAGTTTTGTCTGATGCCTTCTTAAACTATAAGACAAGTAAAGTACAAATTATTCTCACCCTCAACCTATAAAAGCCTCAGTTTCCTTTCTCTCAAAGAAGGTAAAAACGGAAAATCACAGAATCTATAATTAATAATCAAGGGATTGGGAGCCCAATTCAGCATATTCACCATCATTCCAAAATGGCACAAGATGATCGATGTCCTGTCAGGACATCCTGTAGAAGAAATATGTATTTAATTCCTGGTTGGGCAGGGCACCTGACGGTCTATTTCTAAATAAACTTCTAGCAGCCAGAGCCCTAGTGTCTAAGACTCAGATACTAGATGTCCAGAATTCACTAAGTTACAGAATTTGAGTCAAAAAAGTACCTCAAGGGACAAATCCAATTCTTACCAGAAAGACTTTGCTACTATACTGTATGTAACAAGTGATTATCTAGATTATGCTTAAAGACTTCAATTTAGAACCTCAACATTCAGAGTCCATTTAACTTGTAAATAGCTTTAATTATTAGAAAGTAAAGGGGGGAAGCATTCCTCAAACATCAGACCCCGAATTTGCCTCTTTACAATTTCAAACCATTCCTCTGAGTTCTGCCCTCTAGGGTCAAAGAGAACAAAAGTTAACAACTGTTTCACCATACTGCACTTGCAACACCATACTCGAAGACCCAATCTTTAAGTGTTGGGCCCCTCACCAATGTAGATATGCCTCTTCTGGACTGTCTCCAGTTTATTCTTATTACTTAGAAAGGGATAAAGAAATTGCTGTGTAGCAGTAATGGCCCAGTAGAGAACAGATAATATAGAAAGCCTAGTGACTGAGATGGATGGTTATCTTATCTCACTCTGTAGTCCTACACACACACACTACAAAAGTGTAATGTTCGGGCTAGCTTTCTGGAGGCACTCCTGAAGGGTCTTGGTCTCAGCAGGATAGACATCATGAGAATGCTCAAGAATAGAGTCTAGAGTCTTTATTCTGGCCCAGTCGTCATTTTAGTGCAGGAGGCAGGAGAGCCACCAAGTTGGTCAAGAATAGAATATCTGTGGCTGACTTTGTACTCAGTTTAAATATCCTATTATAATTATATCAACTATAGAACTATTACATCATCATGCTAAGTACTAAGTATATGTAAACTAGACACCATAGTCTCATCAATTCCACTGAGTTAACACCCTCTTTCAAATATACTTCTCCAAAGTTCAGTATAATGTTTTTAAAATGCATAAAATAAAGTACCTAGGATTGTGAAAGAAATCAAGTATACTGAAATATAGCTATTAAAATGTTTTATGACTTTTGTGGTATTTAAAAGTCTGATTTTTTGTGGGTTAAAAAGCAAGTTCACTGTATCCAGGTTAATAAATCCTGAGTATATATAAAACAAATAAAAATAAATGTTTATGAACTGTTTTCTGTATGATCTTCTGACTAGACTATACAGTCCATAAGGGCTGGGAGCCCAAGTGTTATCTAAATTTTATATCTCCTTAGGTATTAGGTATCTAATAAATGTTTTTAATTATCTGCAGACATTAGAAATACTGCAAAAGGAAAAGCTAAACTTTTTTATAAAGAAGCAGGAAAACTTGAAAAAGTCACGACTAGTGACCCAAAAGTTCGAACATTCAGGTGTGAACCCGAATGCATCTTTAGTTAATAAAATTTAATGTAGCCTATACCTTCTCAAGGAATGGGAGAGGGAAGGAGAAAATTTGGAACTCATTTTTTTAAAATGAATGTTATACTTTTTACATGTAAATGGGAAATATTTAATGAAATACATTTCTTATTATTATTAATTACTGAATCTTGTACCCAGAAATATCAGTTTGGAGACATCTGAATTATAGGAATTTGGTTACAAACATAACCTTTTTTTTTCATTTCCAGAATTTCCTTCTGGGTTTTGCAATCTTCATCTTATTTCATTCATTCAGAAAAGTATACTTTACTAATTGTGAAATTTATTTCCCTTGCAATATTAGGAAACCAACTATTCACAACACACACAAGAATATTTTACAGAAACTAAAAACAAAATATATTTGAAGAAAAATTATGCAATTGGAAGATGTGTTTTCATGGAGTAGAATCTCAACTTTAAGCTGGTTTAAGCCTGCATGTTATGGCCCAACTGGAGTAAGAAGAAAAATCCACTTGGGCCACCTCCCAGTCAAGAAAAGGCTGGAAAAGCAGCAAACCAACTGCTTTCTCCAAAGTTTCCAGGAGCTTCAACCTAAGGGAATACTATTTTCAAATTCCATCTTCCCACTTTTTAAAGGGGGTTATATTTCCTCTTCCTTCATTAACTATAATAAAGAAAAACAAAACACAAAAGCACCAATTGGGTTTTTTTTCTCAAATTTTAAGACTCTAACTATTATGGAGCCTTATGGGAATAGCATCTTGTTAAACACTACCTAGTTGCTGTAACTGTATTTAAAATATATGAGGATCTATATTTCCAAATTGGATAATTTTCCCACCAGAGAATAGTTTGCTGTGTGGCATAACCTAGCTCATTATTTACGTTACAATCCACATTCAGAAATCCTGAACATTTGTAGAGATCAGCAAGCATCAAAATAACCACGTCCTGCCTTTGGGAAAAAGTCCTGAACCCCACTTTTAATTTTTCCCAATTGCTCAAAGTAAAATTCTCCCAAGTCTTTTCTAATGAGGTCTTGACTCGTTCTGAGTTTATTTTACTTGACTCCAGGGGCAGCTGATTGAAATCAGTGTTGTTTAAAGTCTACTAACACACTGAAATTGTCTTCAGTGTTTCTCAAAATTCCAGTGGCTTCTCCATGCTAAGATTGGGACTGAACCTGCAATGTGTTTGACATAGAGAACTTCCAAAAGAAGAAGCCTCCTCCAACAATATAAGTCTGCACTCTTTCCACAACCAAGATTCTCACAGAGTTGCTTATGGAAGTGAGAGGTTAAGTGATGATTTGCCCAAATCAGACTTGAAGCCAAATCTTCCTAGATTCCAAGGCAGCTTTCTATTCCAAGGTGTGTCTCTGCATATTGCTCTCTACAAAAATCAATAATCTCAAATTAGTATATAGTTGCCAAGTAAACACTTCTTAAATAGGTGGTTTGCTTATTTAATTTGTAGGTTTTTTTTGGTCAAGTCTGGAAATGTGAAAGATGAATTCAAATCTGGTCTCAAACATTTCCTAGCTATGACCCTGAGCAAGTCGCTTAATGCTGTTTGCCTCAGTTTCCTCATCTGTCAAATAAACTGGAGAAGGGAACCTAGAATCTTTACTAAGAAAACCCGAATTTGGGTCCCTAAGAATAGTCATGACTTGGGGTTGAAGGGAATGAAGGAAGTCGAGAAGCAGAGATGAGGAAGGGGTCAGTCAGTGAAAATGTCCTAAATGGGGAGATGGAGCGTCTTGTGGGAAAAACAGCAATTGCCTCATCGGAGAGTGTCCAGCATCAATGAAATAGCTGTCCGCAATAGGTTTTCACCCACCGTTCAGCATGGCAGGCATAAAAACTGATACCTGCTCCACTCCGGCCCTTGAGAAATCCGCCTAAAGCAAACTGGTATTGCTTTTTTAAAAATCGAAATCAAAATCAAATTTAAAAAAAAAATAGTTAAGTAGTGAAATTGTTGATTTTAAAAGCCAGTGCCTGATTGTTCGCTCCGACCGACCAAACTTCTGCTCCACTTTTTATACCTGGCAGGATAGCAAAAGAAGAACTGAGAAAGAATAGAATGGGCACCTCTCCGTTTCTGCCTCCGCGCCCAGATGTGGCTGGGAGAGTAGAAAGAGTGAAGCCCGGACAGGAGGAAACCAAAGCCCCCGTTACTGTCACAGTCATTGTCACGCTGCGTACCTGGTTATAGTGCAAATACAAATGCGGTAGCTTCTCAACTTGCGTCCGCGACGCAGCCCCTAGATCATCCAGCAGGTGACCCACTTGAGCCGTTGACAGGCTCCGGTTCTCCCCGAACACGGTCAGCAGATCTTCGGTGAAGGCTAACCCGGAGCCGGCCGCTCCCCCGATGCCTCCCACCGCTGCCAGCACCAGAAGCCCCGCCACGGCTCGGACCGAGCCCCCCATGGCAGATCGCGAAGCTGTCCACTCCTGGGGCTCCCCACGTGCGCGCCACGCACCACTCACTCAGCCAGCCTACCGAGCAGCCGCGCTCTGGGAACCACAAGTCCGCCGCTGCCTCCGGTCCACCAGCAGAGCGGAGCTCCCCGGTGCTAAGCTACGTGCAAGGTCCTACGCCGAGGGCTGGCTCGGGGGGAGCCTCCAGGCTGGCCCAGTCTGCTCTTACCGCGCTTCCGAGCCAAGCGAGCGAGGGTCACCAGCAGCACCCCTCTGCTCTGGCGAAGACTCCAGTCCCCTCCTCCTGGGCCGTCCCAGGGCTGATCGGCATTGAAAAGAGCGTCCAGCAGGGAGGAAGCGATAGGCAGCGGCAGGTCGGGGCCCCTACTCCTCTGGCTGCGCCTGCGATAAGGAGGACAAAAGGGTTAAAGAGAGATAAAGGCGGTTTTCGGGGTCAGCCTGCTCGGCAGCCTGCCCGCACCGCCATAGCGCTCAGGGACCAGCTGATCCGGCCAGAGACAATCTGAAACTCGGAAGCCCGAGTTGGCCCACGGCAAGGCTCTTACACACCGCCTTGGAACGGGATTTGCAGAGAAAGACGGGGTCAGCTTTGACTGTGGCTTCCTAGAAAAAAAAAAGCCCTAGATCAGCCAACTTCGCCTGTCCTCCCTCCCCCTCGCACACACTTCCCTTCTGTCTTTTTACTTTCCGAGACTAGAAGCTAGGTGAGAGACTGACTCACCCTGAAGTGGCCGAAGTGAGGAGGAAGGCCGGGGACAGCCTGTGAGACCTCTCTCCCCTTTCCCCTGACACGTGCGTTTAGCCTCTCCAAGCCCGCCTGTCTCGGCCTCTTTCCTGTCACTCTCTCTCTCCCTCCCTCTGGATCTGTCTTTGTTTCTCTCCGTCTAATGAATCGTCTTTCTACAGAGAAACCCGGGAGAATGGAAGCTTCGCCCTTTACCAGATAAAGGGAAAGGAAAGAAGGGGCCTCAGGCTCGCTCCGAAAGCCCCGGGGTGGCTGCTGAACGGGCCGGCCCTCGGCTCTCCATTTAGGGGTGCCCGGACCCGCGCGGGGGCGCAGAGCAACCGCAGTCTAGCTGCGCCTAGCGTCCAACTTCTCTTGCCGCTTTCCCTCGGCTCCTCCCAGTCTTATCCCGGTCACCGCCCCCAGTTCCACGGATTAATTTGCCCTAGAGGAGGCACATCTCAGTCTGGGCACCTGACCCCGCTTTCTGTTGTTGTTGCTCCCCAAGCCCTCGAGCCCCGAGTGAAACGAATGTTCTGAAATCGGACCTGGGGTATCAGGCATTGTTCAAGAACTTGGCAGGAACTGATTTTTAGGAGTTTTTAAAAATGATATTTTTTTTAATCAAAAGAGAAAGAGGAAACTAAAGCAGCAGCCTGGGGTCCAGCTAGCTGAGCCAGCGTTATCCAGATTGGCCCTTCCTGCCACCACGGGGGTTATCCGTGGCCAGAATAGATGTTTATTTTTCAGGCTGGGGATTCAAAAAAAGCTGACTTGGGTGTGAGGTCAAAAAAACATGTGTAGTGGGAATGGGTGATGGTAAACGAATTAGATCAGATAGCTTAATTGTCCCTGAATAAAATGAAACCATTATATATTGTTGCACTCACAGGAATGATAATAATAATAATAGCAAAGCGTCTACTGCCGCCTTTCATCTTGGGAGCTCTGAGCACTGTGGCAAATAAAACACTGGATCATTATTCTTAACTAGCTCCGTTTGATGATGATTACTGATTATGATGAATCACGTTCAGGGCTACCTGGATGGTAAGTGAAGGCCTGTACAAAATGGAAATGTTGAAGGAACTGTGTTTAACAGGAGGAGAGGAAATCACAGGAAGTGAAACAACTCGTTTCAGAGGTTTGAAATGCAATTCTATGAAAGAGGAGTTTAATTAGTCTATGTAGATACTGGTGAGAAAAAGGGTAAATGGGAGTTATTGGTGATAGGTTGAAAGAATTAAAAATTCCATCTCTGCAATAATGGAATGAATTATCTAGTGAGTTCCTTATCCCTTGGTTTAAGCCCTCACCAACTGGTTGGTTGGGGATTCCTGCTGTTCTGGAATTTTGAAGACTTAAAAAAGCCTTTTTCATCTTAACACTATTTTGAAGTTAGGAATGGGCTTCATTTCATAGGAGCTGTGAAATAGAACTGGAAAAGATCTCAGAAGCTATCTAGTCTGACTCTTCATTTTATAGATGAAGAAACTGAGGCACAAAGATTGAGTGAATTGTCTACAAGAATAAGGGAGAGGGAAGCAAATGGGTATAGGCCCTCTAACTCCAGAGCCAGTGTTTTCTCACTATTCCAAAAGAAAGAAATTAATTACCAAGGACAAATGAGCATAGACTAAACAGAGCTGAAAGTTAAAAAAAAAAGATATTTAGTTGTATGTCTAGTTGCTGTTGTATTGAGTTTTGATGTCAATTTTATATGGATTTCTTCCTTTGCTTATGTAAATATATGAATGCAAGCTTTGTCTTGTCATTTCTTGGAAATCTGGGAACACCATACCATTAACACCCACCAAGTTTATTTCCAAGAAATATTCTATTGTGCATCTTACTGCCACATTAATTTATAAAAGAAGTTACATTTTCAACCATTATTTTTAGGCCTTACAATTCCATGATTTCATTGATGTGGGGAATTCCCTAATGAGTAAACTCCCTTTACCATTATAGCACCTGCTTTGCAACTTTTACTCTTAACAGAGTTGCCTGGAAGTGATTCGGTTAAGTGACTTGCTCAGTCAGCAAGTATGGATCAGAGATGGGGTTTGATCGGGCCTCCCTAATTCAAAAGCCAGCTCTCTGTATTACATGACACCACTTCAAAATAATAGACAGCTAAATTGTGGATTAGTGTGGAATAATTATAAATCATTCATGTGCATTCATATAAAATAGGGATAGAGTCACCAATCTGCTGCCCTCAAAAGCAGAATAAGATAAAGTCATAATGCTTTATGACTTACCCAAATTAAGTTATTGCTAACCTAGGCAAGTGGGAAAGAAAACTTCAGAATATCAAAAGAAAATAATCATAGCAACACATACTTAATAAGCAATTTAGGATTTATAGAATGCTTTCTTCCTAGCAATCCCACTAAAGTAGTTAGTACAAGCATATTATTTCCATTTTACAGATAAGAAAATTAAGGCTCTGGCTGATCACAAGGTTTTGCCAAAGACTATGCCTCTGTAAATTACTTGTGCTAGAATAAAAAGACCTGGATGTTGATCCTAGGTCCAGCCTTTTGATTTCAAATTCATAAGTATTAAATAGAATTCATTAGGGACTCCTTTCTATACACAAGAATAGTATACACAGATCTCATATACAATATGAATGTGAATATGACCTTTTTGTTAAGCTGACTTCCTATTCTCCTATGTGAGGTAAGTGTATTAACTGTCTCATCTATCTTATGGGGTTGTGTGATGAGCAAATGAAAGTATGAATGCAAAAGTGCTTTGTAAACTGAAAAGGAATAATTATTCAAATGTAGTGATTTCACCAGGAAGACAATGGAATAAGCATGCTGAACACCCAGAGGAAAAGGGAAAAGCAAGTCAAAAACATTATCACTTGGATGATAAAGTTTAGGATGTTACTGAAAAGACTGCTTCAAAAGAAAGATTAAAGTCAGTATCTCAGAAATAATACCTTTCAGACTAAGTTAATTATAGACTTACTAACTAAAATGACATCTGATGACACTGATGTTCTTAAGAGAGTTATGAGAAATGACTTTATAATTTGTTTTGGGTACTACATTGATAGGAGTGCTTTTCAAATTCGAAGTAAAAAGAAATGAAAATATTTTGCAACACTCATAGTAATCACATATCCCAGTATCACACATAGCCCTCCAAGCTAATACTGGATTTATAATACTAAATTTATAATCTAAGGATTTATAATCCAATTTTAATTGTTCAGCAAAAGGGTCCCAGTTTTGTTTTTTAATGCTGATTTTCTTGTTTAACACAAAAATGTAGCAAAGAGAGGAATTGCACATCTAATATGTAAGAATGAGTGAAGCCAAGTTTGGAAAGGTTCAGAATCATCAAAAGATTAGTCATCAGAAGTAATTGATATGTTTAAGCTATAACAACCCTGAAAGACTATCCAAGAACTATTATTGTCCATAAATATGAGTTATTACTGTTATCCTTAAAGAAAGGCAGCTAGGTGATACAGTAGATATATTGCTGGACCTAGAGTCAGAAAGATTCATCTTCTTGAGTTCAGATTTAGCTTCAGATATTTACTAACTGTATAATCCTGTGCAAGTTACTTAGTTCTGTTTGCCTCCATTTCCTTACCTATAAAATGAACTAGAGAAGGAAATGGCAAACTACTCCAGTATCTTTGCCATGAAAATTCCAAATGGAGTCATGAAGAATTGGACACAACTGAAAAATGACTAAACAACAACATAAAGAAAGAAATATATGAGTCCATTAATAAAAATATATTGTAGTTGAAAATATAGCATGTTCTACTTGTCCATAATACAATTGGGGAATGATTTCTTTCTTTAAATATAGTAACTATTGGAGACCATAATAATAATTGGCATTTATATGATACTTCAAAATTTTCAGGGTGTTTCAAATACCTTACATCACTAATATGATCCAATTAAGTAAGAAGAAAGAAATAGGGAGCTAGTTCTCAACTTGGCACTTATGTCTGTCACATTACTGAGTCAAAATACTGGGAAAGTGTCAGATTCTCTTTGGTTTTCATAAAGCTGTGTATCTCTTGGGGTAGCCACTCTTTTCATTGGTCTAAAGTGTAATTAATATGGATTTGTCCAACCAAAATCATCCCTGCATCTCTACCAATTTGCTTTACCCTTCCTCTACTCTTCCTCTACTGCATTATTTAATTGGACCTATTGTGTGTCTTTGATATGATGAAGTCAGCTCTTGTAAGAAATGAACTAACATGCTTGCATATTATATATAGATTTGCAGGCAACAAGTATTTTTAAGTGCTTATTATGTGCCATCATGGAAAATTTGGGGGATACAAATTCCCAGCAAAAGTTCCCAAAGCAAAAAAAAAAAAAAAGACAATCTCTGCGCATAAGGAGTCAGAAATAGAAATTGGAGTTAGTTGAAAAAGGGGGCCAGCATGGCAGAAGGATGTTCCATGGTAAAAGGCAGTTGAATCACAATATGAAAGTCTAGAGAGTCATAAGCACAGCTAGGAGAGGTAAATACATATTTTTACGTTCTGAATAGTAAAATAAATGTAATAAAATAAAGCATAATGGGCATCTTCCACATGATTATCAATCCATGCTTCTAAACCTAAGAAAATCTCCAGGGAGTTCACAGGCCCAGATTTTCAATGAAAGACTTAATGTTCTTCACAGCTACATTTCTGAGGATGGGCAAAAGAAGTTAGGAGACATAATAGAGTATCCAAATGATATTTCAATCACACTTCCAGGAACTTTAGTCTTTGGAGGAAATCTCAGCAACTCTGGACTTGGATTTTGGCTTCTCCTCACAGGTCAAACACATAGGTTTAGGTCTGTAGTAGACTAGAGCTCGAGTGGCTGATGCTTTTATGCTTGGTCTCTGCCAGAGACTTTGGCTTTTCATTACCAAAGCTTACTCACTAATCATGGAATAAAGGCGGAAAGTTCAATGATAGGCTCCAGGCATCTTTCTGTCTTTAACCCTTTAATTCTGATTTTAAATGACTAAGAAGTATGCTATCTCCTCTCTATCCTTACAGGTAGAGGGTGTGTTTGTGCACACATCATATATACACATATGTATGTCTACATACATGTATAAATACATGTATGAATATATATATTTGTAAATAAATATATGCGTTCACATATGAGCAGCATAAATACAAAGGAAATAAATCCAAATATATACAAAGAGTTCTATCCCATGTGGTGAAGAAGAAAGACACTAGTAGTTAATAGCAATAAGAAAAGTATATTTCAAGCTACAGGGGATAGTAACACAAAGACAGGAAATGTGTTTCTGTTGTTGTTGTTAAGTTGCTTAGTCATGTCCGGCTCTTTGTGACCCTATGTACCATAGCACTTCAGGTCTTCTGTCCTCCATTATCTCTCAAAGTCTGTTCAAGTTCATGTTCTGACACTATCCATCTTATCCTCTGCCATCCTCTTTTCCTTTTGCCTTTAACCTTTTACAACAAGGTTGACCTTCAGTGAATAGTCTGAATTAATTTCTTTAAGTATTGATTGCTTTGGTCTCTTTGCTATTGAAAGGGACTCTTTTCCAGCCCTACAATTTGAAAATATAAATTCTGCAATGCTCAGCTTTCTTTATAGTCCAATCCTCACAACTATACCTTGTTATTGGATCAAGAAATGTAGATAGAATTGTAGTAACCAATGTCATTGTAAAGATAGTTTCTTTGCCAGAGTGTGTAGGACATTAAAAACTAAACAAAGGAGTTTGTATTTTATTTTAGAGGCAAAAGATAATTCCTGAAATTAATTTAGTGATCTATCTACTGACTCCGTTTACCCTGCACTATTCCAAGTTCTTTTAATTCACTTAAGTTCAATTATTTTTATTTCCTTAGATTTATTTTTTTTTCTCCCCTTCAAATTTTTCTACTTTAATAATCAAATGCTTGGTAAAAAGAGAAAGACAGAGACAGAGACAGAGAGAGAGAGAGAGAGAGAGAGAGAGAGAGAGAGAGAGAGAGAGAGAGAGAGAGAGAGAGAGAGAGAGAAGAAGAAGAAGAAGAAGAAGAAGAAGGAGGAGGAGGAGGAGGAGGAGGAGGAGGAGGAGGAGGAGGAGGAGGAGGAGGAGGAGGAGGAGGAGGAGGAGGAGGAGGAAGGAAGGAAGGGAAGGAGGAAGGAAGGAAGGAAGGAAGGAAGGAAGGAAGGAAGGAAGGAAGGAAGGAAGGAAGGAAGGAAGGAAGGAAGGAAGGAAGGAAGGAAGGAAGGAAGGAAGGAAGGAAGGAAGAAGGAAGGAAGGAAGGAAGGAAGGAAGGAAGGAAGGAAGGAAGGAAGGAAGGAAGGAAGGAAGGAAGGGAGGGAGGGAGGGAGGGAGGGAGGGAGGGAGGGAGGGAGGGAGGGAGGAAGGAAGGAAGGGAGGAAGGAAGGAAGGGAGGGAGGGAAGTGACTTCGGACTGGAGTGTTAAGAGACTAGAGACAGAAATACCATTTAGGAAGTTGTAGCCATAACCTAGGTGATAAGGGTTGAACTTAAGTAGGAGTTACATAAGTGAAAGGAATGTTTCAAATTAAAAAAATAGTGGAATGGTAAAAACAGCAAGATTTGGTAAATTAATGGATATGTGACTTGAGGAAGAGTGAAGAGTATAAGATGACACTGAGGCAATAAATCTGGGAATTTTGAAGCTTGGTGGACCGAAAAGGGGAAGTTTAAAAGAGGTAAAAATTCAAGAGAAAGATAATGAGTTTTGTTTTGGATTTTGTGTTTGAGATGCCTTTGGAATATCCAGTCCAAAATATCCAATAACAATTGGTTATTTGAGTGGAACTTAGGGAAAAATTAGGGCTACAGATCTATGAGTATATGGATTTTGGAGACATCTGCCATAGAAATGATAATTTAATCCATAGGAACTGATGAAAGGGAGTGTGGTGGGAGAGGGGAATTGAGTATAAGACAATACTTTGGAGAACACCCAGATTTAGGGAACATGCTATGAATGATGAAATAGCAAAAGGCATTGAGAAGTGGTCAGATAGGAAGAGAACTAGGATATAATAGCGTCAGAAAAAAGAAAAGAAAAATAGAAAGGAGAGAAGAAAATCCAAGAGAAGATGATAGTCAACAGTGTCAAATGCAGCACATAAGTCGAGAATGGTAGGGGCTGATCAGATGATCAGATTTGATCATTAAAAGATCATTTTTGATCTTTTGGAGAACTTTGGAGAAGGCAGTTTCAATTGCATGGCAAAACTGAGAGCCAGACTGCAAACAATGTGAGTAAGGAAGAAAAATTGTGAAGGCACTTAGAATGTTTCTAGAAATTTGACTGAGAATTAGAAGAAAAATATATAATGATGGCTTGAAGGGGTAGCAGGATTTAATGAAGGTATTTTATAGATTTTGGGTTTTGTTTTGTTTGATTGTTTTGGGTTCAGCAGTGGGGAAACCTGAGCACGTTTGAAGATAGTAGGGAATGAACCATCAGATTGGAAAAAAATTCAAGGAAAGAGAGAATGAATGAATGAGTGAGGGTACAATCTTCTGGAGACCATAGGCAGATATTGAGTAAAATGCACATTGTGTGGGTGCCAGCCCTTGTCAAAGTTACCCTTTTGTCAGAGTTGAGACTGTGAAGAGAAGAAAGTAAAGGCTCATGCTAAGAAGTTTTCGAGAAGAAATGGAAGAAGTACATATGGAACATCTCAAATTTCTCAATATACTAAGAGTCTAAACCAAGGGTTCTCAAACTACAGCCCTCGGGCCAGATGAAGCCCGCTGAGGACGTTTAGGTGGCCGCCAGATTATGGCAAATGGGTTGAGGGGTGGAGACAGAGCGTCAGGTTTTGTTTTTACTATAGTCTGGCCCTCCAACAGTCTGAGGGACAGTGAATTGACCCCCTATTTAAAAGTTTGAGGACCACTGGTTCAGCTGGATTGGGAGAAAGTATGGACAGTTATAGAAGAAAAAAATTTGAATAACTTTTGGGGTAGTAAAATAAAGACTCAATTCCACAGGAATTAAAAAACTGTTTGCTATAGTAAGAGCCTAGTTGAGGCTGGATAACTTGAATTTGTAAACTACCTTGTTAAGACAGCTATAAGATTTATTTTAGTTGTGTTTAGCAGTTCATAGGTAATAGAAGAAAATGTGGCTGGTAGGAATAACAGAAGATTCAGGTTTGACAAAACATAAGTAATAGGCATGGGGCAAATGGATATCAGAATGGGAAATGGAATTCCAGAGCAGAGGATAGTATAAAATTAAAAAGATTAAAACTATAGAGTTGAGATTAGAGAAGGTAGAAAGTGAAGTCAGAGAGTGAAATCCAAGTAATGGCAGGAAAAAGTACTAAGAGTTAGGGGAATTGGAGTTCTTCATAAAATGAAAAGTAGCTTTAGAATGGTAAGATATAGAGAGAAGTTGAATAATTTTAGGCTGCGATCAGATAGTAGAAAGAGCCTCTAATTAAGAAAGTGAATTTTTTGTGGATAATAGTAAGATATAATGGGTGACTATCCCTATATGTAGCTAAGATAGAAGAAAAAAGTAGATTATGAAATGTGAGGAAGCTGAGAAATTGGGGATTTGGAGAATTCTGAGGAATCATGCATGGGAATTTTAGTCTCCTTATAAAAGAGAAAGAGTAGGGGAAGAAAGAAAGATAATGAGCCAAGTACTGAAATCCTTGAAGGAAAAGGGAGAATGACCTGGGCGTCAGTATATTACGGTAAGTATAATTTGGATTGGATAGGAAATATTGATTGAATGGTTTTTATATAAAGAAAATATGATTAGTGAAAAAAGCAAAAGAATATCCTGGAAGTAATAGAGAGGCTCAAGGATCAAGTATATAAGAACTACAGACAATATTAGAAGGATATCATCAGAAAAGAGCCAAGACTCAATGAAGCTAAAGCAAAAAAGTGTAAAACTCAGGAATCCAGAATGAAGAGTTTTATCTCTATGAATCAGGATTGAACTTAATGGTGGTTACTCTCAAGGTTAACCTAATCATCAGTACATGGGTCTGAGTAAAGTTGCACCTCCTTCTGGGTAACTGAAGAAAATGAGAGGTGAATTACAGGACTCTCACAAATTGACAAATAGTGTTATTCCCATTATAGAGATGAGAAAACTGAGGATTAGGAATTGGCCCATTATCCCATAGCTAGTATGGCCAATGCACAATTTGAACTCAGGTTTTCCTGGCTTCAAAGTTAGCATTTCATCCACTATACCATATTCTTTCTCTCATTATATATATATATATATATATATATATATATATATATATATATATATATATATATATATATATGTCTCTATCTAATAAAGAGTATTCATGTATACACTTGGATATGGAGCACACAACCATTCTTTGATTGCCATTGAACATTTTGTTATAGAATAGTTATTTAGGCTACTGTCTTCTTAATAGGAAGAGTAATTTATCTAATTATAAAACTATTGATCAACAAGTTCTTAAGAACCTTGAGTAAAAACAAGAGTTGACTTTCATTATTATATTGTTTTCTCAGTTTCCAGAGAGAAAAGCCAATCAGCATTCTTTTTAAAATACTAGAGAATGAGGTTCTGATAAAAGCATTATTTCCAAAATATATGGAGAATTGATTCTAATTTATAAGAAATCAAGCCATTCTCCAATTGATAAATGATCAAAGGATATGAACAGACAATTCTCAGATGAAGAAAATGAAACTATTTCTAGCCATATGAAAAGATACTCCAAGTCATTATTAATCAGAGAAATGCCAATTAAGACAACTCTGAGATACCATTACACACCTGTCACATTGGCTAGAATGACAAGGAAAGATAATGTGCAATGTTGGAGGGGATGTGGGAAAACAGGGACACTGATACATTATTGGTAGAATTGTGAATACATCCAGCCATTCTGGAGAGCAATTTGGAATTATGCCCAAAAAGTTACCAAAATGTGCATACCCTATGATCCAGCAGTGTTACTATTGGGCTTATATCCCAAAGAGATTTTTAAGAAGGGAAAGGAACCTGTATTGCAAGAATGTTTGTAGCTGTCGTCTTTGTAGTGGCCAGAAACTGGAAACTGAGTAGATGCCCATCAATTGGAGAATGGCTGAATAAATTGTGGTGTATGAATATTATGGAATATTATTGTTCTGTAAGAAATGACCAACAGGATGATTTCAGAAAGGCCTGGAGAGACTGACATGAACTGGTGCTGAGTGAAATGAGCAAGACAAGGAGATCATTATATACTTCAACAACAATACCATATGATGATCAATTCTGATGGACGTGGCCCTCTTCAACAATGAGATGAACCAAATCAGTTCCAATGGAGCAGTAATGAACTGAACCAGCTACACTCAGTGGAAAAACTCTGGGAGACGACTATGAACCACTACATAGAATTCCCAATCCCTCTATTTTTGTCCACCTGCATTTTTTATTTCCTTTGCAAGCTAATTGTACACTATTTCAAAGTCTGATTCTTTTGTACATATATTGTACTTAATTTATACTTTAACAAATTTAACATGTATTGGTCAACCTGCCATCTGAGGGAAGGGGTGAGGGGAAGGAGGGGAAAAACTGGAACAAAAGGTCTGGCAATGGTCAATTGCTGTAAAATTACCCATGCATATATCTGGTAAATAAAAAGCCATATTAAAAAATAAATAAATAAATACTAGAGAATGAAAAATAGACTTATTTTAGGATGGTTTTTTATATTCATTAATTACTTCAAGGATATATTTCTTTATTGGTGTGTACACTCTCCATAGATTTCAATCCCAGAATGCCTCAGAAAGGATATTGAACCCCAAACCTCCTGCACATTAATGGGATTGTCTTACTGAAAAATCAGCGTATTGTCTCCAATAGCTATTAAAATTAACGAACTAAGAACTATGAATTGAATGAGAAAGTATCTTTCTGTTTCAATGTTTGTATGCCAGTTTTATTAAGGAAATAATGTATTCAACTCTAAATTGCTTCACTTATGGATAATAGTAATAACTTATGTTTATGTAGTATGCTGTTTAGAAAGCACTAACTCAAAAATCTTATCAGTCAATCAGTCAACAAACATTTATCTTTTGCATTGTCATGAAGGAAGTAGTACCGACATTGCTATCCATATTGGGCAGATGAACAGACCAAGGCTTTAGGAATTTGTCCGTAGACTTACAACTAGTAAAGCCAGAACTTTTGACTCAGCCTCCCTCACAAATCTTGGTGTTATTTCACAATGGATAATATGAAATATTATCGATATTTCACATGGTTAGTGGTCAGATTCTGAATTCCTTGATGAAACACTACACATCCAACTTCAACCCTTTCCTCTATTCCCTTCAAAAGAATATGATGCAATTATCAAGTCTTAGACTTGGTAATCATCTTATTGATCCTTAAATGCCTTGGATACAGAACCATCATCCAAAGGTATGATCAGGCCCATATAGAAATAAATGTCAATAAATATCACCTTTTCTGCCTCTTCTTTTAAAAACTGAGGTTATTCATTACTGATGTACTCAATAATTAACTCAGCTATGAACTATTTGTACTCTGACACTCTCATGATAATAAAAGTTAATGCATTTGAAAAGATCTGCATCTTCTTTATTAAGATAGACAACAATATGAGTTTAAAAGGACTAGAAATATAAAGAGGGGGATGATTCCATGAGCATATTTTAAAACAAAAATTTCCTCTATTTTTATGTCATTTTAGAGTTGCAATAAAAATGATCCAAGATAAATTGTTGTGAGAAGCAGATCGAAATCTGAAGGGGAGTTATCCTTCAGTGCCTTATTTTATTATTCATTATTTTCAGGATACTTTCCCAATAGTAATGCATGCTATATAGCATAGCCTTACACTTGAGATTAAAATACCTCACTTTATGTCATTAAAAACAGTCATTCGAAATATAATCAAAGAAAAATAATCTATATGTGGCATCTCTAGAGTCACTCTCCCATCTTGCCATAGCCTAACAGCCATTCCCAGAGGGCAATGGCTACTTCTTCCCTAATGGTTAGATATATAACCTTGAGAGGATAAGGGATGTTAGTGTTGTTTCTTATGAGCCCATCTAGTATGCTACCAAATGATTATCAGCCAAATATAATTAGCTGTTAGAAATGGTTATTTATTAATGTGACAGAGTGATAAAAGTTGGTTCAAGAACATATCCTGCAAATAACCCATTAATAGGGCATTTTTTTTGTCATCAAGCTAATACTTCTATGTAGTCTGTCAGCATCACCATTGTTTAATTTCACTTGGCAAAGGAAAAATACTTTTCTTTTGACTTAAATTTTTGAGAAGTACAAACATTTAATGTTTAATGTATGTGGTATAAAATGTTGTTTTAAGCTCAAATTCTTCCAAATTATTTGTAGCTTTGTGGGGTATGTGTTCCTATAAGCATACAGTGGTGGGAAGACAAGTATAGGATATGCATGAGGCAAAGTAGTAACTCCATTCCTGATCACTAGAAATCCTTTTCTTCCTTCTTAGAATTCTTGGGAAGTTCTTTTTAGGTATAAATACAAATTGAGCTCTAAGAGTTCATTCCCTTTCAGAATCCTGATTAACTGTTTTCTTTCTATGTCTCTCAGATTCTCATCTTTCAATTGAATGCATTGTCTGCTTTGGGTCCAATCTCTGATGATGTAGATAATATAGAAAACATTCATTCTGGAATACATTCAAGGGTCTAACTCCTCAAGGTATGCCCAAACTTGGAAGCTCTCAAAGTCTGATGGCTTCTTTAATGAATTTGATATTTTCAATATGACTAATTATATTCTGATTATTTTAGTCAATCACAAAATATTTCCTATATAGTATTGTCTACTTTAATCCAATAATTCAAATACTTCACTTCTCCCAAATTGATTGAGATCTGTTCAAAACTAGTTCATATTTTTAGTTAATTGATTTGATCAGGAAATCCAAGCTTTCTGTGTTTAAAATATAAACAAATCACTATCCTTACATGTAAGCTTGAAAAAATAACTTAGAAAAAGAGAAGAAATGAGAAAGGAAAAAAACCAAGCAAATATACAACAAAGGTGAAAATACTATTTTGCTATCCACATTCAGTCTCTAAAGTGCTCTCCCTGGATATGGATGGCTAATTCTATCATAAGTCTATTATCTCCTCATGAATTCTTATTCTATTGCTACTTTTTCTAATCTTCATGATGAACCCTCATTTTTGCATTCATCAATTTGGTATTATTCATATTTTTCAACACTTGAAAATGATATATTGATGCTTTAAAAAAAAAAACTATCACTTTCCAGTAACCCACATTCTCTATCCTCCATAACCTTGTGACAAAAAGTATAATTAAGGAAATTAAGGAAACTCAAATTCTTCCTGACATACTTATTAGCTATGTGATCTTGGGCAAGTTACTTAACCTTTGACCTTTAGTTTCCTCATCTTCAAAATGGGGATAATAATACTCTTTATCTCACAGTGAGGTTGTGAGAATGCAATTATTATCCCTATTTTCCTTAAGGACTAAAGGTCAAGTATTCTAGTAACTGTGCCACCTATCTGCCAATGCAAATGCACTTAAAACAAACTGACCTTTCAGATTACAAAAGACAAGAATGGAAAAAATGTTCAAGAGACAGTTAGCAGATGATCACACTCATAAAAGGACTGTGAATTGGTTCTGTTCATTTTGTTAAATGATCTACAATTCCTAGAAAAAGTGATTACAATGTTTGTATCTTTTAATCTAACAATCCCTCAACTTGGCTTAAATATTTATATTGTAGCAATGTTTTTTGATATTTTTTCTAGTAGCAAATACTGGAACCAAAATAGGTACCTGTTGATTGGGGAATAGCTAAATAAATTGTAGTTCATTTATATAATAAAATAATTAACTTGCCATTAAGAAAGGTAACAATCTTGAGAGGGCTCATATGACCTGAAGCAGAATGAAGTAAGAACCAAGAAAATAATTTGCCCAATTGCCATAAATAATATAAAGGGATACAATGATGAAAGAAGTCATAAATTACTTCAATGCAACTAAATTCTAACTTCAATTACTTAAGAAACATTAATCAGAGCTTGCTTACTTTGTAACTTCAGAGGACTAAGGATGAGACATATCTGTTTTTCAGCAGACATGTAAGCTATAGATGAACTATGAAATAACAAATGACTAATGTATTTAGACTGGGAGAAGGAAGAGATTGTTTGCTTTGTTTTTCCTTAATTATACTTTTGCAAAATTATGGAGGAGAGAGAACATGGGTCATTGGAATGTGACAGTCCTTTAAAAAGCATTAATATATCACTTTTAAATGTTGAAAAAATATGAATGATATTAAATTGATGAGTGCAAAAATGATGGTTCATCATGAAGACTTGAAAAAGTAGCAATACAGTAAGAATTCATTGTTATAGCACGCTCATTGTCCAGGAAAAAGAAGTAAAGATCACTTAAATTCCTAATCTATGGGGCAAATATAGCCAAAGATTTTTGGGATATTGTCTTTAGAAAGATGAACCTGTACCGAGGGGGGGGAAAAACCCTATAACGATACTCAGCTCCTTTTCTTCAATGGATTATATCTTCACCAAGCAGTATAGATTAGGGGTAAACTAAGTGAGCTATAATTTAAAGCTTTGTATGTGTCTAATGGATCCTACTAACTACATTTCCCAAATATTTTTGTATTGCAAAGGGGATCACTTGATCCATACTCTGTTTTCTTTGAGAGACAAATATTTCCATTGCACATGAACATGTTGGCATTGTTATTCATAAATTCTGCTCTACTGGATTTAGTTAGTGTACTTTAATTCTTCAGAGATTAAAAAATGGAATTAGGATCCTGAGACACTGAGAAGTAGAAACAAGAAAAAGCAATGTCATAAAATCTAGAAGAAATAGAGAAAATTCAAGAGAAGAGTGATTGATAGTGTTAAAGATAATAATAATGCCAACATATTAGACAATGTCTAATGTGACTGTTTATGGTCAATAATCAATGTTATAGAGGTTGTGGGAAGATAAGCCCACAAGTACATTGTTGGTGGAAGCATTGCAACCATTTAGAAAACACCTTGAAATTATGTAAATAAAGTGATTAAAGTATCCCTTTAATGGGATAATGGAATCCCTTGACTCAGAGATTCCATTATTAAGCTTATATCCCAAGGAGGTAATTGATGAGAGTAACTCTCTATATTCATCAAAATATTTATACCACCATTTTTTATGACAATACAAAATTAGAAACAAAGTAGATGGCCATTGAGTTGAGAATAGCTGATCAAATTGTGGTACATGAAAAAATGGAATATTATTATGCTATTTTGAAATGACTAACATGATAAACACAGAGAAGCATAGAAAGACTGATCTGAAGAGTGAGTAAACAGTAAATAAAGCAATATACAATACCTACAATAATAGAAATAGAAAGAACACATAATAAAAACATTTTAATGAATGGTGCATAATTACAAAGTACAAGCATTGCCATAAAGAAGAAATATGAAAATACATCCATTCAATTCCAGTCCTTTGCAGAGATGGGAGGGGATTCACAGGTGTGACACACAATGCATACATTTTCAAACGTTTTCAATATATGGTATTAATCAGTTTTATGGGCTTTTTCTGTAAGAAATATTGTTAGTTGACAAGAATATGCAGTGATCAATTCTAATAGTCATGGCTCTTTTCAGTAATTAGATGATTTGGGCCAGTTCTAGTGGATACATGTTGGAGAAAGCCAATCATGTCCAGAGAAAAGACTATGGGGACTGAGTGTGGATCACAACCTAGTATTTTCATCTTTTTGTTGTTGCTTGTTTGCTTTTTATTTTCTTTCTCATTTTTTTTCTTTTTTTACCTGGTATTTTTTGGGGCAACATGATAATTGTGAAAATATGTATAGAAGAATAACACTTTTCATATATTGGATTAGTTGCTGTCTAGGGAAGGGTGGGGAAAGGAAAAGAGAAACAATTTGGAACACAAGATTTTTCAGGTGTGAATGTTGAAATCTTTATATATATTTTGAAAATAAAAAGCTATTATTTTAAAAAGTGACAGGGGAAAATATTGTTAGTTATATGGAATGACTCTTTGGGAAAGGATGGATACTAGGAGAAATTATGAGGGTATAAAAATTTAAGATGAATAATATTTTTTAAATTGAAACTGCTTTTTGGTTGACTAATTACTGTGGAAAATTCAAAAAAAAAACATGGGAAGACATTTATAAAGTGAAGGAAGCAGAACCAAAAGGGCAATTTTCACAATGATTACAATAATATAAATGAAAAAAAAAAATACTAGACCAAAGGAAAACTCTAATTCTAACCCTCAATCTTGAACTCAGAGAATGAACAATAAAATATACTTCCTTCATCTTATAACCACTAAAAATATTGAAGGATATTAAATGACCACTATATTTCAAATAATAAAACATTTTTATTAGAAAGACAGAAGGTTACAAATCTTATTAGATGGTTCTGGTGTCAATTGTTAACTGTTGTTTTTTTTTTTGTTTGTTTTGTTTTTGTTTTTGTTACAAGAAAGAGTTCAAAAAACCAGTGTTTAGAGGTGGAGTTTATATTCAGAAATAACTGTAATGTAAAAATAAAAAGTTTTAATAAATCTTATTATTGAAAGAAACCTTTAAGTAATTGACATTTTTTTAAAAAAGTTTAAATAAACTCTAGGAGGGGAAAACCCCAAACCCTTGTCTTTTCCTAACTTTCCTTTATCAAGGATACCATTAACCTCCTAGTCACCCAGGCTTGTAACCCATGTGTCATCTTCAATTCCTCAGTCTCTCACCTCCCAAACAGTTATCAATTCCTGTTAATTCTACCTTCATAATATCTCTTGTAAACCTGCCTTTCATTTTTAGCTCCTACCACCACCCTGGTATCTTTATTGCCTCATGTATACTATTGTCCATGGCCTTCTGGCTAGTCTCCTGCCTCATTTCCCTTCTCTCCAGGCCAATCTACTTTCAGTTATAAAAGTGACCTTCCTATATCACAAATCTAACTCTCTCATATTCAATAAGCCTCTAGAATTAAATTTTTTAAAAAATCCTGTTTGGCTTTAATAACCTATTTTTCCAATCTTCTCACATTTTAATCCCCTCTTTTTATTCTAAGATAACAATGACACTGAAGGCTTTGCTTTTCCTCACTCAAGACCTACCATCTTCTGACTCCGGATATTTTCACTGGCTGACCTCCAGGAATGCTCTCCCTCCTCATTTCTGTTTCCTGGTTTCTGTCAAGTCTCTCCTTTGACAGGAAGTTTTTCCCAGTCCTCCTTAATCTTAGTGCCTTTCCCTTTGAGATTATTTCCAATTTATCCTATAATTTGTTTTCATGTTATTTCATCTGTTAGATTGAGAATTTCTTAAAAGCAGTCTGGATTTTTTGGGGGGGTTTGGTCTTTTGTAGTATCCTCAGTATTTTTATTGTTAATTGGTATTTCTATTTTTACTGGTATCTAATATTCACTGAATACCATTTAGAAATAATTTTATATGTCATCTTTACATGTTCAAAGTAGTCAACATTTCTAGAAATACTGAAAGACAGCCAACATAATACTTTCTACTTTTCATGTATGTATGTTTTTCCTAACACAACTTCCCCAGTTTCCTTGATTCTGGTCTAGGAATGCAAAAAGTCTCAACCACAAGAAGTCTGGGATTTGTTGTGTGCCTGAGACAGCACAGATTACTACATTGTGGCACACTGCCTAATACATAGTCAGCATTATATAAATGTTAATTATAGTTATTGTTATTATCCTGATTGTGTACTAGATTATAATACACACATATGTATACATAGACACATATCTCCTGGAAAAGTAGATTATTAAGAGCTTTAAAAACCAGACAGAAGATTTTATATCTTATTCTGGAGGATATAGGTTATTATATTTTATAATATATATTACATATTAACTTGCTGTTATTATCTTGAGGACCAAATGTGTCTCTAGATTGAGATGGGGTGAGGAGAGTCTATTCTAGGGAAGTTATGTTCCTATTTTCTATCCTTGAAGCACTGAGGCATAGGAAACCTTTTCTTTCAATGTTGAGCACCTTAATGAGTGTCTCATTTTGTCCCAACATCAAGCATGGAATAGTGAATAGTGAGATGGTCTGGTTAGTAAGGCCCCTCTGACCCTGGCCAAGTACCTTTATCTCCAAATATTATCAAAATCCCTCTAAGACTTCATACTGCAGAGGAAGCATTTGCATTTCATTAATTGAAGTGAGTTTCTTCAGTGGGAGATCCCTCCAACAGTGAAATCAGAGGTCAAGTTCAAAAATTAACGAGGAGTACACTGTATTTTCCAAAGCAATCAAAAACACTGTTTGATTTCTCTCAGAATGCCAGGGAAAAGTTATCATTATTTCTCTTTGATGAATGTAAAAAAATATTAAATCTTTTATTTAATAGATTAAGACATTTGAAAAGATAAGCAAATATAGCAGTTGGTGGGCTTGTATTGAAAGACCCTTCTATTTTGGAAGTAAGGTTGAGTTTATCATCTGTTCAATTACTTATTGTTAGACAGTGTTTTGGGATAAATTGGGTTTCCCAAGATTGACCCAGCAAGCCCTGGGACCTTTATTTCCAGAGTAAACTTCAAGACAACACAAGTTGGTAATGAATCTCTAAACAGTATCAGTGCAGGTATTCTTAACTGGCAGAGGGAATGAAATGCTTCCTTAGACAAGCTAAGGGTTGACATATTGGAAGCATGGCTAGCCAAGTATGGCCAAGATCAGCTCAGGTTCCAGAATGATTTTAGAGTATAAGTGTGTATTAGGATTCTTACAAGGTACTTATGCACATAGTTCACACTTTTAAAGGAGTTCAAACCTTTAAAGGAGTTTACACATTTAAAGGAGTTCGCTCATTGGTCCACACATTAGAGTCACACCTTTAGAGAGCCCACTTCTCTCACCTTTAGAGAGCCACACCTTATAAAAGCCCACTCTCTGGGAGGAGTCAAGATTTCCTTCCAACTTTGACATTCATGCTGGCTGGAAACACTCCGATAAGAGCTCTCAGGAACCAAAGAGAGAGAGAGAGGCCTTTAAGAAAGCTAGCCCCAAGTGAAGGAGACAAGACTTGAAGGAGAAAATAAAGGATTTGGAGATAAGATTTAGAGACAGTAAAGGGCTTTAACTCCTGGCTGCATTTTGGGATTATTGAACTGAACTAAAACTAAGACTACCTTCCAGAAGCTCCTCAAGGGACCTGCTTCCAGAAAATAATCACAATTTAGAGAAACAGAACATCACAAGTGTGAGTCATAGCTATTCACTAGGGCTGATAAGCTGGAGAGACACTGTAGGAATCAATGCTGGTTAGCCAGGGAAGGCATGGTGATAAGACCAATGTTTTTGCTGATATTTCCTTCAGCCACTACTTCCCTAATAAGTCTAACTAGTCTTAAAAATCCAAATCACAGGGAGCCTCTCAGGCTTGATGGATGCCCGAAACCATACACATTGTCATACCCTGGCACATAGTAAGAGCTATGTAAATTTTAGTTGTTGTTGAGAAGGAAATAGCATGACACCAAATCATGTCATGGAGAGTTAAACACAACTGAAACAACTCAACATTACTATTATTGTTATCCTGATGACTTACTGACCAGATGCAGATGGAGTCCTCAACCTGAAAAGCTATGTCTTTGTTTTATATCCTTGATACACTGGGGTAAAGTAAACCTCTTTGTTGGCAACTAGGTGCTAAATCTAGCCTCTGACCTTTACCATAAATATGGGAACCCTGGGAAAATCATTAAAATTTTTTTGCTTTATCCTAAACATTGAACTAGCTCTGGGACTACATATGTCAACTTCATTATTTACTTATATATTCCAGGAAAGTATACTACCAAAATATGTGAACTTATCCATAGCATTCAATATGGTTTTCCCATTTGCTTGTAACCTATGATTTTACTTATGGATGGTATAATACTGACTGGGGGAGAACCTGTTATCTTGGTATTAATTGTCAGGCCAATATTAGCTAATGCAGTAGAGAATTGATCCATACTCTATTGCATCTAAGATTCAGAGCCTGCAGTGATCACCTGTGAACAAAAAGTCACATATCAACCCTCCCTCTGCTTTAATCTTGGTTTGCAGTTTTTTTCAAGTTAAATAATTTTCCATCAGTGTGATACCTGATCTTGATGCCATCTTTGTCCTTGTTGAAGGCTTCTCCCAAGATATATAAAATGTAAATGGAATATAATCTCATGGGAAAGTAATTGTGGGAAACAAAGAAGGGCCTAAGAAATAGGCTTCCTAAAAAAAGCTGAGATTTGAACTCAGTCTTAAAGCATATTATGCATTCTAACTGTCCAAATTGAAGAGGGTTGTATTGAGTGTGATTTGGTTTGTTTGTTTGTTTTTTCCCTAGGGAAAAACTGTCCCAAACTCATAGACAACCTTTCCTAAATGCTTTCATATATGAAGGAGTTTTTCTCCAGGGTTTTCTCAACTCTCCTTCAGGCTGCCTTTATTATGGTATGTAGAGTTCTAAAAGAGATCTCCCTGAGGGTATTGATAAATATCAATATTATCAAACTCAAATAAAAACATTCCCCAAAGACCAAATGTTGACTTAGAAAATCATAAATTAACATTAGCTATATTGCACTACATTTTTATTTATTTTGTTAAATATTTCCCAATCCCACTTTAGTCTGGTTCAGGCTACACTAGGGTGTTTTGCCTGCTTCCTGAAGGCAACAAATTTGATACCTCTGGGATACATGACTACATTAATGGTATGATGTTGACCTGACTAGATGAAACCACAATGGCAGAAACTCCAGATCAGATTGTGGTCTATTTGAGGGATGTTCACCAACTGCTAGAAAATCAATCCTTAGGAAATCTAGGGTACATCCTCAGTCAAGTTTTAGGGGATATTATGGATGTGGGAATACCCAGAGAATTCTAAGTTTTCTGAATATACTACTGATACTTACTTTTCTACAATTTAAGCAAGAAGTCCCAAGACTTGCTGACCTCTAGGTTTTGGAAAATACACATTCCCTAACTGGATATCCTTATGGTCCCCATATATCAAGTCATCCATGAATCTTCATCTTTCAAGTAGGATCCAGAAAAGGCTGTAGCCTTGGAAGAAATAAAGTGTGCCTAATAATCTTTTCCCTTGGACCTTTATGGTAGTTCAAGGTCTATATTTCTGAAGATCTTTGTCCATAAAGACTAGACTATGTAGAACCTTTGGCAAATACAAATAGGTGGCAATAAAAGCTAATATTAGGCATCTGTAGCTCCAAATTCCCTAGAGTAATTGCTCATTATAGTACTTTTGAAAGCAGTTTTTTGCTTCTTACTGGATCCCAATTACTATTGACCAGATAACAGGGTCATTTTTGTTGTTTAGTCAACTCTTTGTTACACCTTTTTGGAGTTTTCTTGGCAAAAATACTGATGTGGTTTGCCATTTACTTCTGTAGATAATTTTTTAAATGTTTTTAAAATGTTGTTTAAATAGAACAAGCATTTCCATAATCTAATATAATAAAAAGATGATTGTACAAAAACTATAAATATATTTTATAATTGCTACTTTTTAAAATACATATAACAAAGTTATAGTGTTAATATATCATTTTCCCTTTTTCTTCCCTCTTTCCCAACCCCCTCCCACCTTAGAGATGGTTACCATTAGACACAAATAGCTTTCTATTACATGTAAACTTATTCTACACACATTTTTATTTCTTAGTTCTTTCTCTGAATGTAGATAACATCTTTCTTCATATGTCCTTCATAGTTAATTTGGATATTTATAATACTCAAAATGACTTGTTCATTCAAAATTATTGCTAAAAAAAACACTACTGCTGTTACTGTATATATTGTTCTCTTGGTGCTGTTTATTTCACTCTTTATTATTTCGTGTAAGTCTTTCCATGGCTTTACCAATGAGAAAACTGAGGTGAATAGGGTTAAGTGACTTGTCTAAGATCACACAACTAGTAAAGATCAGAGGCTAGATTTGAATTTAGGTCTTCCTGACTCCATGCCTAAAGATTTATCCACTGTACCACCTATTAGCCCTACTGAGGATCATATTATTACGCTTTGTCTTCAGCTGTCTATTATCAAGTGGGTAATTAAATATGGTCCCTCTAACAAAATGGATAAAGGACAGGAGTCTTTTGCTAACTGGAAATCTAACTTGCTAGGGTCTTTCTAATACCAGTACTCATTATATCAGATTGTGCTCTATGCTAGAGTATATATAACTATACCAGAGACTGAGGCCCCCAGTTCAGCTGATATGAGCATTAAGATGCATAAGCATGACTACCAACATCAGATATCCAACCTCCTAGCAGTTATGTCTATGATAAATTGATGTTACCGTGAAAATGGGATGAACTCTCTTGTTCAGTAGTTTCTTGCATCCAGTCTCCAGAAAGACTTCCAGTATAAGACTGGGTTGTTTTTCTCTTGAGAGTATAGGAATAAATGGACTATTCCTTAGAATAATCAGGAGCATATATTTAAGACCGTCAGTAAGCATAATATGCAATAGAAATAAACTGCAACCTTTCCCAGTAAGATCAGGAGTGAAACAAGGTTGCCCACTATCACCATTTCTATTCAATATAGTACTAGAAACGCTAGCCTCGGCAATAAGAGCCGAGAAAGAGATTCAAGGAATTAGAGTAGGAAATGAGGAAATCAAACTATCACTTTTTGCAGATGACATGATGGTATACTTAGAGAACCCCAAAGACTCTGCTAAAAAGCTATTAGAAATAATTCAAAATTTCAGCAAAGTGGCAGGATACAAAATAAATCCACATAAATCCTCAGCATTTTTATATATCACCAACAAAATGCAACAGCAAGAGATACAAAGAGAAATTCCATTCCAAACAAAGGTTGAGAGTATAAAGTATTTGGGAATCCATCTACCAAAGAAAAGTCAGGAATTATATGAGAAAAATTACAAAACACTTGCCACAAAAATAAAGTCAGATTTAAATAATTGGAAAGATATTCAATGCTCTTGGATAGACCGAGCAAATATAATAAAGATGACAATACTCCCCAAACTAATCTATTTATTTAGTGCTATGCCAATCAGACTCCCAAGAAACTATTTCAATGACCTAGAAAAAATAACAACAAAATTCATATGGAAGAATAAAAGGTCAAGAATTGCAAGGGAAATAATGAAAAAAAAAAAACTCAGAGGAAGGTGGTCTAAGTGTACCTGATCTAAAGCTATATTATATAGCAGCAGTCACCAAAACCATTTGGTATTGGCTAAGAAATAGACCGGTAGATCAGTGGAACAAATTAGATACAAAGGACAAAAAAGGGTACATCTATAACAATCTAATCTTTGACAAACCCAAAGATACCAGCATTAGGGATAAAAATTCATTATTTGGAAAAAACTGTTGGGAAAACTGGAAATTAATATGGCAGAAATTAGATATGGATCCACACTTAACACCATATACCAAGATTAGATCAAAATGGGTCCATGATTTAGGCATAAAGAGTGAGATAATAAATAGATTAGAGGAACAGAGGATAGTCTACCTCTCAGACCTGTGCAGGAGGAAGGAATTTATGACCAGAGGAGAACTAGAGATCATTATTGATCACAAAATAGAAGATTTTGATTACATCAAACTAAAAAGTTTCTGTACAAACAATACTAATGCAAACAAGATTAGAAGGGAAGTAACAAATTGGGAAAATATTTTTAAAAGTAAAGGTTCTGACAAAGGTCTCATTTCCAAAATATATAGAGAACTGACCCTAATTTATAAGAAACCGAAACATTCTCCAATTGATAAATGGTCAAAGGATATGAACAGACAATTCTCAGATGATGAAATTGAAACTATATCCACTCATATGAAAGAGTGTTCCAAATCACTACTGATCAGAGAAATGCAAATTAAGACCACTCTGAGATACCACTATACACCTGTCAGATTGGCTAAGATAACAGGAACAAATAATGATGAATGTTGGAGGGGATGTGGGAAAACTGGGACACTAATACATTGCTGGTGGAGTTGTGAAAGAATCCAGCCATTCTGGAGAGCAATTTGGAACTATGCCCAAAAAGTTATCAAACTATGCATACCCTTTGACCCAGCAGTACTACTACTGGGCTTTTTATCCCAAAGAAATACTAAAGAGCGGAAAGGGACCTGTATGTACCAAAATGTTTGTGGCAGCTCTTTTTGTTGTAGCTAGAAACTGGAAGATGAATGGATGTCCATCAATTGGAGAATGGTTGGATAAATTTGGTATATGAAGGTTATGGAATATTATTGCTCTGTAAGAAATGACCAGCAGGAGGAATACAGAGAGGCCTGGAGAGACTTACATCAACTGATGCTGAGTGAAATGAGCAGAACCAGAAGATCACTATACACTTTAACAACAATACTGTATGAGGATATATTCTGATGGAAGTGGAAATCTTCAACATAAAGAAGATCCAACTCACTTCCAGTTGATCAATGATGGACAGAGGTAGCTACACCCAGAGAAGAAACACTGGGAAGTGAATGTAAATTGTTAGCACTAATATCTGTCTGCCCAGGTTACATATACCTTCGGAATCTAATGCTTATTGTGCAACAAGAAAATGGTATTTACACACATGTATTGTATCTAGGTTATATTGTAACACATGTAAAATGTATGGGATTGCCTGTCATCGGGGGGGAGGGAGTAAAAGGAGGGGGGATAATTTGGAAAAATGAATACAAGGGATAATATTATAAAAAATATATAATAAAAATTAAAAAAAAAGACTGGGTTGTTTGTTTTTGTTTTTTTTTTGACAAAGTTCTGGACTGATCCTCCCTGGCTCTTACTTAATCCTTCCCCAGCACAATTATCTTGGTCTCAAGGTCTCTGCCTCTTCTGAGAATTTCATACACTCCAGGAAAAAGCTCAGGTCTCTCTCAATTGGTAGACTTCCTTCTAGAATAGTTCAGGTTCTAGGTCCCAGGAAGGGCTTGGAGAATCAAACAATATTATTATTGGGAGACGTTTTGCTTTCTAATAGCCTGAAGAAGGTGGAGGTATTGTTCCTTAGGTCCCAGATTCCTGGTCTAGGGACAAAAAACTCCTCAGACTGGATGGACTCCTGAGACCATACAAGTCTATATACCCTGATGATTTGTTGACCAGAAGAGTTTCTAGATGAGTTCAGAGAAACTTGTCTTATATTCCCACAGTGTATAAGAAAAAACAAACGTTTGTTAAATGTTCAGTGACTTGTGTGAGCCCATTTTGTTCCAACATCAAAAACTAAATGAAGAGGGTCCTGATATTAGAGTCACATTTCTAACATAAGGATAGTCAGGATCAGAGAAATGTTACCTCAAATCCAAATAGCATAACCTGATGTACATACAATATTTGGAGCACTATCTTCCATTGATTCTCCCCTTAGTTTTTGTTGAAACTTTTATTTTACACACACACCCCATCCCAAACAGCCATTTTAGCACATGTCATTTCCTTAACAGCTGTCCCATAATATTTCATATTAAGAATGAAGATACAAGTTTTAATTATCTTGAAGCTTTATAGTCATAGAGTATTGCTTTTTCAATGAATTACACATAATCTTTAACATGGTACTTAGAGGGCCAATTTGACCATTTCTTCTGGTTCTCTGTCAAGTATTCCTACAAAAATACTCTTACTAGTCCTGTCAATAAGCAGATCCAGTTGGCCAGGACTTTTGATAGAAAGCAGCAAAAAAAAAAAAAAATACCTCAAGTATTGCCTTTCTTTGGACCTTTTTTCTCCAGAGTCCTCACCAAGTTATGATCAGAGATGAGATCAGAGAGGAACAACTTGTTTCACTTCACAGGTAGGCTGCTTCTTCAAAAAACACTATACGTCTACTAGATGAGTCAATCTGCTACTGGGCTGGGCCAAGTAGTTCAGGTCACTCATCCACTGGACTACCACCTTCCCTGGCACAGTTTATCAACTACCAGGTATAGCTGTTGCTAGTCTGGGCCAAGAATTCTGCTTGGCCACTGGGTCTATCCTTCAAAGGGTAATTGAGGTTTCCATTATATCTACTCTCTAGCTCAGCTTGAAATGCTATTATGAAAGAGTGGAGCTCCAGAAAGAAAAGGTAGCTATTTTTTGTCCCACGATCCTTCCTGGTTCAGAGTTAGATTGCCTCACCCAACTTTCATCCTTATTCATTTTGACCACTGTTGGAGTGTTATATAAATAAGTACCTAGGAAATATAGTCTCCTGAATATAGTCTCCTTTGGAACACTGATTACTTTGTCAAAAACATAGAATGAAAGACAGGAGCAAATGATTAGAGATGCAAGGAGAGGAAAAGATTGGCTAGTGACATCCAAAAAGGAGGGTGTTTATAGGATAGAACTGAAGAAAGATTACTACATCTTTATATATCTGGCCGAGTATCTTGTTACTTTTAACAGAGTCAGGAATGTGAACTAAATAGGCAACTGACTTAATTCAGTTTGGTATTTTGTGGATTTCGTAATCATGTTTTTATAGCTCTGCAATGAGTCTGTTTTTCTGTGGGAAATGATTCTCTTCTCTGATCTCATCTTAAAGAAAACTTAAGCTTTAATATGGTTCAATCTCTCCATGTCATGGAAACTAGTTAGGAGTTTAACTAGTCCAGGCCTCCAAGGAAATAGAGAAGTTTGGAGGTGGGATAGAAATAGGAGGGAAAACCCAATATTTTGGCATGTGTTGGAGAAGAAAAATTTTCCTTGACCAACACCAGAACTCAAACAAAATCTCTTAGGTCATTTTAATATTAATTATAGTCTTCCCAAACTAGACCTAGACCCTGAGGCAAGAAAATTAGGACTCCTTAAAGTTGCTATTTGTTTTGCTGATATTTTTACTTCTCAAACTTGTGATTTCATTGTAAAGGAGCCTCCAAAAGTGCAAAATCTTTCTAAGACCAAGCTAGCTGATTGCACGTGAAACTGCAAATCTATTCTTGACAACTTGCTATTCCTTATAAATATAATAAAGTTATCGTGTAAAATTTTCCCCCTTTTTTTTCTTCCTTCTTTCCCAATCCCCTCCCTCCTTAGAGATGGTTGCCATAGATCGACATAACTTTAAGTTATATAGAGTGGTCTGGAATGGAGAGTCAAAAAACCTTTAAGTTAGGCCACAGACAAAACATCCAACTCTTCTTGGTTCTTCAAGAGCTTCCAGAGCTCTTTTTCCACTCTGCCATATTGCCTCTTTCTTTCTTTCTTTTTTTGTTTTTTTGCCTCTTTCTATGATTGGTTTTTAACTTTATTTTTTTTTATTTTGAACTTAATAAGCATATATTTGTTTAAATATGCAAAGAATAACAAAAAGATAATGCAAGAAATTGTGAATTTCTTGTGTTGAATTGAATAGTTTATTTTTTCAAGATATGCGTATATATACATATATATGATCTATATCTGTTGTAGCAAATGATAACAAAAAGTGCTCAATTAGTTTATACCTCTTTATGCATTTTTCCATTTATCTGCCTTTTTAAATGTTTTATTACTGTTCTTCTTTGAGTTTCACTAAACCAATTTCTTTCCCACATACAACGCCAATAAAGCAAACATATACAACAAACAAATCAACATATTATCCACTTCTAAGTACTCAGGTCTCATTGCACATCTCCAGTGCATCACCTCTCTGTCAAGAGATGGGAGGTATGTTTCATCATCTATCTTTTGAAATCACTGCTGTTTCCTGCTTTGATCTGAGTAATAGATATTTCAAAGTTGTTTTCCTTCTTATTATTGTTGTTATCTCTAGTTTTTCCAAGACTCCTTATCTAAGAAAAAACATATAATGCAAATCATAAGGAAAATCCTTACAACAAAATATTCTTCCATTTTCATCCAGATGTGTGCTTGACACAATTAAAAGTTTAATCTAGTTAAAGTATAATACAGTGAAAAGTGTGTTGGAGTCAAGACTCAGATTCAAATTCTATCATTTATACTAGCCACTTACATGAACTTAGGTTTCTCCTCATTTAAACCCCCTTTTCATCATTTTTAAAATGAGGGTACATTTACTAGCATTCTCATGGGACTATTGTGATAAAAGTGCCTTGTCAATTTTAAAGCGTTATATACTTTTGTGCTGTTGTTTTAAAATGCATCTATTCTATTCCATTTGATTGAATCAATATTTATCATCACTTTTCTGTTAGATACTGTGCTAAGTTCTAGAAATAAGACAAAACAATGAGACTCCTCAGCCTCAAGAGGCTTCTATTCTACTAAAGGGAACAGGATGAACAAAATATAATAAGACAAGTTGTGGGTAATATTTGTCCAATTTTGTTTTTTAGGTTAAGTACCTAGTTGGATATACATAGGAAAGAGTAATTTATGCCATGCTGGCTCAGATGGGGAAGTGAGATTGTACAGCTTTGGTTTCATACATTGATATAAATAGAGCATTGTTGTAGGAAAGGCTCCGTGTAGATAAGGGTTCTTAGAATCTAGTATAATTTACAGGGGGGAAATGGAGGCAAAAACAAAAAAGATATTATAAAGAAAGCTAATGCGGAGAAAATCTCAAAAGACCACAAGCCAAAAATAACATATCCAAACTCCTAAGAACTATGGATCAGTGTCACTGTGTGTCAGTGGAAAATTTCAACACACATAATGCTTTACAATCCTTAGGTAAAAAAATTAGCAGGTTTACAAATCCCCAGTTATCTTTCCTTGTGCGTAATATCAACCTCCAAATGCTCACCTTTAATCTTTAGTTATTACTAAGGAGTGAAAAGAGTGACTTATAATAAAACCCAAATACCACAAATGTTGCATAAGAGTTCACCAAAAAGTCTACAGGCTACCATTAAAGAAAGTTACCCTCCCAAAATTAGCTCCTTCCTTTGAAAAAGTGCAACTTCACCTTTAAAATGAATTTGCTTAATCATTTGTGCAGCTACAAAAATGATCTGACCTTTAGTTCTTTGACCTTTTGTTTTTCTACTATTTTCACCTTTCCTCTTTCTCATCACATCCACAAATCTCTGTTCCAGCTACTGAGGCACCATACACTACTAAAGGAAATCATAAGTTGCAATAATTAGATTCACTACAAGTTGCCATAATTGAGTTCACTAAAAATTGGTGCTATCTAATTTCAATTTGTCCCTGACTATCTCAATAGTCAATAGACTGTTCTAAACATTCTTTTATCTTTAAGTTCCAACTTTAAGCTCCATGTTCAGTCACTTGTCAAGTCCTGTCCATTCTGCTTCTGAAAGATGCCTCTTGCCTATCCCTACTCTCCATTAACCCTCATTGCCTTTCCCCTGGAATCCTCTAATTGTCTCCTCATTGATCATCCTGATTCTAATTTCCCCCCCTTCTCTATGTCTTTGTTCACACTGTTGCCAAATTTATCTTACTAAAATAAAAATCTTACCATCTCCCAATTCTGATTGAAAAGTTTTAATGGCTTGCCATTGACTGTAGAATAAAATACAGACTTCTTAACTTGGCATTGAAAACTCTCCATCATCTAGCTCCAACCCACCTTTGAGCTTTTATTTTACTTTGTTCCTTTCAGCCAAACTGGACCAGAGAGACAAACAGCATGCAAAGGTTGGATTTGGTTTCAGAATCAACCCATCTGACTTTGAATCTAATCTCTGTCACAACTTCATTTAGAAATAGATAGCTGAATGGATGGATAGATACACATATATACATATACACACACACATATATACATGTATATATGTGTGTGTTACATTTACACATAGATATGTTCTATGTTTTATTTTTCTATTTATTTCGATATTTTTCCTGTTTCTATGTTTATAGCAGCTAAATAGCATAATGGATAGAGTGCTGGACATGGAGTCAAGGAGATTTATCTTTATGAGTTCAAGTCTGACTTCCAATGCTTACTAGCTTTGTGACCTTGAGAAAGTTACTTAACTTTGTCTGACTTGGTTTGTTCATATGTAAAATGAAATGGAGAAAAAAATGGCAAACCATTTTTTTTCTTTGCCAAGGAAATCCTAATTAACAAAGAGATGGATATGGCTGAAAATTTTTTATCACCATAGATAAGTCAAGAGAAACTTCTAGAAAACTGAGTTCATGGGGAATAGGTTTATGTGATTTCAGGTCTTGTAAATAGAACTTCAACCCCCCCCCAAATTACTTTCATTATATACTTTTCACTTTAACAAGAGACACAAAGTGTAAAGATTAGCACATAAATTTCCCTGATAGAAGTAATACATTGAACCTGAGTTTAGTGGAAAGTGACAATACATACTAATACATTGACTTAAATTTAAACCAAGGACTAGATGATTACTATCAGATCCCAAGAATGGTTTTCTATGAGGAGAATGACGGAAGGAAAAGGAAAAACCTTGGGGAACAATCTGAAGGAGAAAAATAAGTGGGAATTTCTACAGAGAATAAAAGGGCTCAGAAGGGAAAACAGGAGATCAATAGTGAAAGGAGAATTACCAACTTTAATTACTTAATTACCTTGTCTTATCATAATTAAAAGGCCACTTCAGTTTATTGAAAATACAATTCAGTTATTCACACAGTATATGGAGGAATTCTGTGATTTGATTTACCTTTCATACTAGATGTGAAATGGCTACAGAGATATTAAGAAAGTGTACTGTACCTCATCAAACTCCTGAGCAGTGTCCCATGATCATTCCAAACTCAAGCTTTCCAAAAAGATGCTCAAAATCTTTTCCTATGATCCTTCTCTTTGTGACTTTACTATAACTACTATTCACCTGATTTCATATATCAGTGATTACCTCAAGCTGTCCCTTCTGCCTCATTATAACCAATTACCAATAACCAATTTACCAATTACCAATTATAACCAATTACCAGGTGTATCTGAGTCTCTGTTCAATGTTTCTCATCTATCTCCTCCTCTAGTACCTATTACAACAATCTAATAAAGGTCCCTGGATTATGAAAATAGTCTTTTTACAAGTTTTTTGGGCTCTATCCTCTTCCCATGCCAGTGATTCCTTCACATTACTACCAGAATTATCTTTCCTATAAATAGAACTTAACTGTAAATCAAATTATTAACTATCTCCTAAGCAAGGGTTCTTAACCTATTTGAATAGTTTAGGTTTGAAGTTAATGAGTGCCTGCACCAGAGTGATGGCAATCTGAGAAAACATGTCTGAGGAAAAAAGAGAATACTGAAGAAGTGTTAGGAAGATAAAACCTAAAGAACTTGGCAACAAATTGAGTGGACTGGAGTGGGGGGGGAAGCAAGAAGGGGAGTGAGTGAAAAAAAAGTGAGAATTTTCCTGAAATTTCCAGTTCTTTATGAGTGATCTTTTTTTAGTTCAGTCATTAAGACCAGGTATTAGAATAAACTGAGCCTTGAATCAGACCGCTGAATTTTTTTAAGCAAACCATATTCAATCACATTGTCAAAGAAATTTTTCTACCATTAATATATAAATCAGCTAAAATATTTATTTCATATTTATTCTAATCTTTTAATGTCTTTTGTATGGGTTTTATTTACAGAATTTATTAGTACATGTTTATAATTTACAAAAAATGTAAATACATTTTTAACAAGAAAAGAAAGAGAGGGGTCGAGGATGAAACCTAGAAGAATAAAATACGAAAGACTACAAGAGAAACCAATTATATTAATGAGTTGATCAAAATATTCAAAAACAAAAACAAGTTTACAGATCTCAGTTTAAGAGTCCCTGCTCTGAAATTACAAAATGATATGGCAGTTGACATTGGTCTTCATTAGTAGTAAAGAGTTTCCTCAAGAATAATTTCCTATGCTAATTAAATCATAGCTCCAGGAAAAATAATAATGATATTAATAATACATAGAGCTAGTCCAATCATTTATTTCTATGCTTCAAATTCTTTAGCAGTTTCCCATTGCAAATCAAATAAAGTTTGAAATTCTCTGCTTAGCATTTAAGATCTTCTAGAACCATTATGTTCTCTGGACCTTTGCTCACTTTGCTTCTGAGCAGATGCCTCCTCTTCTTTCTTTATCCTATTTATTTAAAATCCAACAATAAAAGTCCATCTCCTTCAAGAAGTCTTTTAATTAGCCTCCACTGGGCCTCTTCCTTCAGTCTTCACACAGCACTTTGGCATTCTAATGCTCATTATCATAGAAAATTGGGCATCCTACCTATGATAGCAAACCCCTTGAAAACAAGGAACAAAGCTTAAGAGAATTTTTTTTAATTTCACCAAAACACAATGACTTAATCATATATTTTTGGGGCATATTTCTTAATCATTGTATTGTTATTGAGTAGCAATAATAAATAACTATTTTTTCAATCTTTTAGATGATATTTTTGACATGATCAAAATTTATTTTGCTTGACTATGCATATTTGTTACAAGAATTTTGTTTTTCATTTTTTGGTGGTGGAAGGAGGAGAGGGAAAATAAGTGAAAACAAAAAATACTTATATAATTTTTAAATTTGTGGTTTAAAAAGGATGGTTCAAATGAGATAATATTTGTACAAAATACCTGGCACATAGAAGCTGCTATATAAATGTTTATTCTTTCCTTTTCCTTCTTCTCCGATAGTATCTTTGAGATCAAGTATCATTACACTCCTTTCTCTTGAAAATTATGACACTTCAAAACTTCACTTCTCATTTGAACCAGAGATTTTCATAGCAAATGTGAGTCACTGAAGATCTTAGAATTAAATATGCCCACTTCTGATACAGATTTGACCAGCTTATTTAACTTGGTGTGGTTTCCTTTAAGACAGAAATAATCAGTTGTTATACTGTTTCCTTCTAAACCTGCCTTAAAAGGATTTTATAAGAATTAATAATATAATTATGCAAGCTTCCTTTGGAGCAAGTATTAATACAATTCAATAAAACTATTATCAGACCTGAGATTATCAGGTTAGATCAGTCAAGTATAAGCTTTCATAGATGCAATCAAGCAATGAAAACATTGGTTGACAAATTGAGTATTTATTTCCAAGGATCAGCCATGGAGAAGAGTTCATCACTGAAGACTGAATGTTCCCATTTGAACAATTAATAAAACCTGTCAATTAATGGGGTTGGGAGCAAGGGAGATCACAAGATCATAGAAGAGTGGGAAACTGAGTCCCCAAGAGATGAAATCATTTTTCCAAGGTCACAGAAACTAGTGATGGAGTACACTTGATAACATAAGATATTCTTGTATTATCAGATGATCTGGGTATAAATCCCAAATCTGCTCTGCATTGCCTGTGTGACATTAGGGTATTGATCTCTAAAGTCATTTGCAACTCTAACTTAGCCTATTATTTTTATTAAAACTTTGGAATGAAGTACAGATTTTTCTCAGAATTTGACACCATATACAACAATTATAACAGCAAGATAAAATCACCAACTCATTTCATTCACAACAGGAAAGCAACCTAGCAGAAATTAAGCCTAGGTCAGCATCATATACCATATATCAATGCCAAATGGATACATGACCTGAATATAAAGATCATATTACAAAAATCTTAGATGATGCCTTTCACTGCTAGGAGCAGGGAATGTATTCTTCATCAAACAAAGAATAGAGAAGAATAGTTTGGTGGATTGAAATTATACACACACACACACACACACACACACATATATATATGGTTTTCAAAGGATAAATACAACTATATATATACATATATATATATGGAGAAAATAAGTCTCTAATAGATAAGTGATCAAACAATAAGCATTTACTAACCATCTGCTATGTGCCAAGCACTATGCTTAAGTCCTGGAAATGCAAAAAAAGGCAAAAAAGTGCCTGCTCTCAAGGAGCTTATCTTCCCCATAGTCTGATAGGGAAGATAGCAAAATCAACTATGTACAAACAAAGTATTGTTGTTCAGTAGAATACTACTTTTCATCACCCGTTAGGGTTTTCTTAACTAAGTTGCTAAAATGGTTTGCCATTTCCTTCTCCAGCTCATTTTACAAAGGAAACTGAGGTAAATAAGATTAAGTGACTTGCCCAGAGTCACATAAAATAAGTAAGGTTGGATTTGAATACAGATCTCTCTGATTCTAGGCTCCAAGCTCTATTCACTGTATTCTATCTACTGCACCACTGAGCTGCACTTCAACTAAGCTATATACAGGATAAATTTGAGAAAATTAATATTAGGAAGACAGTAAGATTAAGAGGGATTGGGAGACACTTCTTGTAGAAAATGATATTGTACCTGGGGCTTGAAAGAAACCAGGGAAGGTATGAGGATGAGAAGGAAGGAAAAAAGGAAGGAAGGAAAGGAGGGAAGGAGGCAGGGAGGGAAGGAACAAGTTCCTTCTATGTAGCAAGCACTGGCCTAAGCATTTTTCAAATATTATCTCATTCGATCCTTACAACAACCCAGAGAAATAGACACCCAACAAGTAGCTGTATTTGAAGTCTTCCAAGGAGGATAAATGGGAGTTGAATCATTCCAATTGGGAGCTCTAAGTTTTAGAAAAAAAATTTTTCTGACATCAAGCCTAAATTTACTTCTTTATGAGATCTATCTACCCATTGCTCTTACTTTTGTCCACTGGGACTAAACGGAACAAGTGCAATGCCCTTTCTACATGACAGCTTTTGAAATACTACCATGATCCCCCTAAGTCTTCTCTTCTGACTAAACATCATCAGTGTCACCAACTGATCTTTATCTGGCATAGCCTCACAGCCCTTCCCCATCCTGGCTGCCTTCCTTTGGACATTGCCAGAACCTCATTGTTTTTTTCTAAACTGGCATCCAGAGCCGAATACAATCGTCTTCATTGTAATCTAGCCAAGGTAGAGCACAGTCAAACTCCCAGCCTCTCTCTACTGGAAGCTGTGTCTCTTCATGCTGCCCCACAATGCACTCAGGAGCTATTTCAACTGCTACCTCATTCTGCTGACTCATCCTAAGCCTATAACACTATGCTGAGTCCCTTAGATTCAGGACAGAATGGGGACATCATGATTCAGAACAGCATTCCTGTCTTCTCTGAAGGACTTTACATTCTTTTATAATTTCTCCTAAGCAAAAGAATGGCTTTTTGGAATGCTATAATGTGCACTCATGATTGAGTTGGCAAAGTTTACAACTGCTTAGGATTTCTGCTTTTGCAAAAACATATAATAATAGTAGTGAGAAAAATTTAAATATTTGAATATGTTTTCATAGTAGCCAAGATCTTTATAGACTCGTTGAAACTTAAAACTGAAAGAGATCATCAAGGTTCTTTTTACTTTTTACAGATGAGAAAACTCAGGCTTCATAAAATCAAGCTTTTTTGTTATTGTTCAGTTGATTCAGTTATGTTTGACTCTTTGTGACTCCATTTGGGGTTTTCTGTTAAAGACAGTGAAAGAGTCTCCATTTCCTTCTCCAGCTCATTTCACAGATGAGGAAACTGAGGCAAATAGGTTTAGAACCTTGCCCAAAGTCACACAGCTAGAGTGTCAGAGGCCAGATTTGAACTCAGGAAAATGAGTCTTCCTAACTCCAGGGCCATTCAATTCACCTAGTCCCTAGCTAAACTTTTAGTTTGCCAGAATTTTTTTTTCTTGGTACTTAACTTTTAGGAGAAAAAAGCAAATAATCATCCTGCCAAAGATCAACATTAGAAAGTAAGTTTGTTTGTTTTTTTAATCACCTTGGGGTATTTTCCTAGGGTAAGAATGCATTCAACCCAATTACTAAATATAATCTTCTACAATGTTCTACAGTAATTACTGGCATTCAGCATGGACAGTTTTCAAAATGGCAGCACATTTAATCAACAAAGAATGATTCTATTATCCTCAACCTTATATTATACTGAATTAAGGGTGAAAAGTGGATTGATACACTTCATTATTACATAATATATTACTAATACTGAAAATAGGTTAAAAAAAAAAAAAGAGTTTGGCGCAGGCCCTCAGTTAACACAAGAATACTCCATTCCTTAAATATCCAGTTAATCAGGGGTTTTTTGTTTGTTTGGTTTTTGTTTTTGTTTTGTTTTGTTTTTGTATATACACAATTAGTCAGAGTGGCACTTTAATTTTGTTCTTGCAACCTCAGCATGTTACCAACTATGTTCTCACTTCTCCCATCCCATCAGCCCCCATGCTTATGCAACAATTAACTGACATCATCCAAAGATTACAAAGATAAGTCTGTGTCAATGTCAGCTGATTATGTAGATGCCATTGACAAATCTTTCTATTAGAAAGCTTCCAGAATTACCTAGTATATCTAGATGATACCCTTTTATTTATATAGCTGGTTTAGAATTTGTCTAATTATGCAAAACCACATAAACAAAACTATTGTATTGAAGATTAGAAGGAAAGCAGAAATTTGGGGGAGAGAAATTTTATAGCTAGTAAATTTGAGCAAGTCCTCAGTTCTCAAAAATATGGAGCAATTTATAGGAGGTCAAATTTATAGGAATAGAAGCCATTCTCCAATTGACAAATGGTCAAAAAAAAAAAAAAAAACAGGCAGTTTTCAGAAAAAAATCAAAGCTAAGTATAGTGATATGAAAAATTGTCTAAATCACTATTGATTAGAAAAAATGCAAATTAAAAACAACTGTTAGGTACCACCTCATAATTATCAGATTGCCTAACATACCAAAAAGGGAAATAACTGTTGAAGGGAATGTGGGAAATTTGGGATACTAATGCACTATTGGTAGAGTTGTGGAATTATGTCCAAAGGACTAAAAAACTGTGTAAATACCCTTTGATTCAGCAATAACATTACTGGGTTTGTATCCCAAAATGATGAAAAGGAGGGTGGGGAGTGGGAAGCATCTAGTTGTATAACAATATTCTAGCAGCTTCTTTGTGATGGCAAAGAATTGTAAATTGAGGAGATGCCCATTCATTAGTAAATAGCTGAACATGTGGTTGCAGTGGAATAACTTTGTACTATAAGAAATGACAAGCAGGATGACTTCAGAAAAACCTGGAAGAACTTATATGAACTAATGCAAAGTGAAATGAGAACTAGAAAAACATTGTACATAGTAAGCAATTTGTATGACAATTAACTGTGAATAGCAACTATTATTAGCAATACAATGATCTAAGACAACTCCTAAGGACTCATGATGAAAAATGGGGTCCACCTCTTGAGAAAGAATCAATGACTCCATTGAAAACATTGAAAACAAATCAAAGCGTATTATTTTTCATTTTATTTTTATGGCGGTTTTTTTGTCTCTGTTTTCTTTTATAATATGACTAAGTGGAAATGTATATATACATATATATGTATATATATATATACACATATATATATACATATATATATATATATATATATATATATATATATATATATATATATATAAAATCTATATCAAATTGCTTACTATCTCAGAAGGGGGCAGGATGGAAGAAGAGAATTTGGAACTTAAATTTTTTTAAGTGAATGTTTAAAATTGTGCTCTCCACAATAATAAAAAGACAGAAAAAGAGGTGTTTTGGGGGGGATGGAGTAGATAAATGAGTTCCTTTTTTTTTTTAATATGTTGAGGTCCCAATTCAAGATGTTCAATAGACATTTGGAAATGTGGGACCAGAGGTGAGGGAAAAGGTTAGGGTTGAACAGAGACATCTGAGAATTATTATCCAAGGCTTTTTTACCTTTCGAATCTTGCCCCAAACTATACTATCCAGTGATATTTGCCCTTGTAGTGTTCCTCAGAAAAGGCACTCAACTTTCACTTGTTTTCTCCCAAGACCATAATTCTCTACCTCTTCATTTTTATCTCCTGACTTCTTTAGCTTCCCTTAAGTCTCAACTAAGATCCTATTTCTTGTAAAAAGCTTTTTCCAATCTCTGATCCCTGTTAATCCAAGTGCCTTACCTAATTATTTTAAATTTATTCTGCATGTATCTTATTCATACATAGTTATTTACATGCTGTCTTCTCCAATTGAATATGAGCTCCTTGAATACAGGAAGTGTCCTTCTTTTTCTTTCCTTCCTTCCTTATTTTTTCTCTTTTTTCTTTCTTTTTTTTCTTTTCTTTTTTTCTCTCTCTTTCTTTCAAACTTGTTAATTTGACTTGATCCTGGAAATAATAGGAAACCCATGGAGTTTATTAAATAGAGTAGATGACATGGTTGGGATAAGCAAGAACAAGGAAAGAAAAAAAAACCACAGAACTCTTCTAAAAAATACACATAGTTAAGCAAAATATATTGAAAGACTGATCATGTCCAAAAAATATTAATCTTGTTCAGCAGCCTTAGTCCATCACTTCTCTCGCTGTCAGGAAGTAGGTGACATGATTCATCGAATAAAATTGTAAACATCTTTTCAAAAGTGTAACCAAAATTTTAAAAAATATAAAAGAAGACAAGAAGATTATTGAAGCATTTTTTAAATTCACAGAAGAAATTTACATGATAACTTTGTTATACATTTAAGAGGAATAGCAAGTTACATATAAAAGATTTACAGCTTCATGTGCAATCATCTTTTTTCATTATACTATGTTATGGAAATGCTTGTTTTATTACATAAATTAATAAACAATTAAAAATGAACAGAAGAAAATAAAGCAAAGATCAATAAGAAATTCAAACAAACAGGAAGCTTTGGAGCTAACATATTAAACTTATTATATGAGTAAAGTGAAAATCAAGGCACTTATAATGTGGATTTGAAGCTTCATGTGTAGTTCTCTTTGTATATAGAAATGCTTGTATTAATCTTAAAAAAAGGAAAATAATAAACTATATCTATGTTCATTAAGTAACTTCTTAATAATAGATAATAGAAGGGGAAAGAAGAAGCACCTTTTTTAAACAATGAATGTTATATAATTGTTAAACTTTATAACTAATAGAAGCCACAACCATTTCTGTCAGTCCACTCTATGAATTATATTTTGCATGGATTACATTCATGTTTTTAAAGATAGTATCCAAATGCTTTTGTTCAGATCCCAATACCAGGAATCAGCTTTAGAAGTGAAATTCGTTTTATCTGAAGTGACATCAAAGGGGCCAGGACAGACAGTTAGAGATGATAAACTTTAGTGTCCTTTTATCTTAACAAAAAACCTGGAGAACCCGCAGTATTTCTGGGTGTTTTAGAGAGGGAATAGAAAAGAGATACCAAGAATGAGAGCAAATGGCATGTAACACCCATTTGCATAGCAATCTATTATGCATTGCACTTCAATTTTAGGGGCCAATATGCTGATTTGAGATGCCACTGTAGACCTGCTCATGTAATTAGTGTTATTATTGTTGAATTAATCATTATTAGTCATATTAATCATATCTGACTCTTTGTGACCCCTTTAGGGCTTTCTAGATTAGGCTACTAGAGTTGTTTACCATTACCTTATCATTTTACAGACCAGGAAACTGAGGCAAACAAGATTAAGTGTTTTGCCTAGAGTTACATTGCTAATAAGTATCTAAGAGCAGATTTAACTAAGGCTGTTTTGCTTCCAGGAACATTACTCCATTAACTGTACTGCCTAGTTGCCCTCGTTAGTGACCAGATTAGTGACCAGACTCTACTAAAAGATGTAATCAATAGACAAGAGGGAAATAAAATTATCACTCTTTGCAGATGATAAACTTAGAGTTTAGAAAATCATCCAAATGAATGAAACAATTCATAGCTTTAGCAAAGTTACAGAATACAAAATAAATACATACAAATCATCCATATTTCTTTATATTACTGACAAAGCACATCAGCAAGAGTTAAAAAGAGAAATTCCATTTAAAATAATTAAGACAAAATAAAATACTTCTCACACAAAGTCAGATCTAAACAAATGGAAAATTATCAATTACTCATGGATAGGCTGAGCTAATAAAATAAAATAAAAATGACAATTCTGCCTAAATTAGTCTACCAATCAAACTGACAAAAAATTATTTTATAGAACTAGAAAAAATAATAAAAATTTATCTGAAAGAATAAAAAAATCAAAAATATCAAGGGAATTAATGAAACAAAATACAAGAGATGGTGGGTTAACTGTACCAAACTTAAAACTATATTATAAAACAGCCATCAGCAAAGCCATTTGGTACCTGCTAAGAAATGAGTGGTGAAAATGAAATAGATTATACATATATGACTCAATAATCAAGGCCTATAGTAATCTAGCATTTTATAAAACCCTCCCAAACTCTAGCTTCTAGAATAAGAATTCACTATTTGACAAAAATTGCTGGGAAAGCTAGAAAATATTATGTCAACAACTTGGCTTAAGCCTATATCTCACATTCCATAACAAAATAAGATCAAAGTGGATACATGATTAGGGCATAACTCGTAATTCACCTATCAGATCTTTGAAGAAGAGAGGAATTTGTGACCAAAGAAGAACTAAAAGAATATTTTTGAAAAGCAAAATGGACAACTTTTATTACATTAGTGTCCTTTTATTTCTGCGCAAACAAAACCAACAGAAGCAAGATTAAAGGGAAGTACAATGCTGAGGAAAAAAAAAGTTTTACAGCCAGTGTTTCTGATAAAGTCTCATTTCTAAAATATATAAAAAATATATAATATATATAAATAATATATAAAGAACTCTGTCAAATTTATAAGAATATAAGACATTCCCCAATTTATAAATGGTCAAAGGTTATAAATGGTCAGACAATTTTCAGATGTCAAAATTAAAGCCATCTATAGTCATATAAAAGTGCTCTAAATCACTATTGATTAGAGGAATGCAAATTAAAACAATTCTGAGGTGCCATCTCACACCTCTCAGATTGACTAAGTTGACAGGAAAAGATAGGGATTAATGTTAGATATGATGTGAGAAAATTGGGACACTAATGCATTGTTGGTTGAGTTGTAAAATGGTCCAACCATTCTGGATCACAATCTGGAACTATGCTCAAAGGGATATAAAACTGTTCATACCCTTTGACCCTGCAGTGTCCCTAGTGGGTCTATATCCCAAGGCAATCATAAAGGAGGGAAAATAATCCTATTGTGCAAAAATGTTTATAGCAGCTGTTTTTGTGGTAACAAAGAATTGGAAAATTAGTAATTGCTCATCAATTGGAAAATGGCTGAACAAGTTAAGATATATGAAGATAATGCAATATTATTGTTCTATGAAAAATGATTAACAAATTGACTTTTTTCTATTTTTTTTCTCCCATGATTTTTCCTTTTTGCTCTGATTTTTCTCTCCCAACACACATGATTAATAAAGTAAGATGAATTAAAAAGAAAAAAGAAAAAAAGAAAATGATGTAATCTATGAAAATTATTTGCCTTCTATATATGAACTCTCACTTTTTTCCCAACCCAAACATGATTGCTAGCCAGAACTCCATCCATCAAACATAGACTTAGTGCCCATAGAAAGAGCACTCACTCTGGATAAGAAGATCTGAGTTTTGAAGGCACCTTTAACACTTATTATCTACTTCTCCTCTCTGTATCTCAGTATCCTCAAGTCAGAGTTCATTATCAGCTCTAAAGCCAAAATCCTTTATAAAAAACTCCCCATTATCTTAACCTAAGGCAGATGGGTGTCTCAGTGGATAGAGATCTGGTTTTGGAGTCAGGAAGACCTGAGTCTCAGACACTAGGTTGTGATACTGGGTAAGTCATTTAATCGTTGTTTGCATTGAAGGGAGCTAGATGGCTCAATGAATAGAGCACCAGAGTTGAGTTCAAATCTAGTTTCAAATACTTACTAATTGTGTGATGCTGGGCAATTCTTAACCTCTGATGCTTTTGGACACTAGAGAAGGAAATGGCAAATCACTCCAATATCTTTGCCAAGAAGAATAAGACACAACTGAACAAAAACCAAAATATCAAACTATGTCTTATAAACTTCCACTACTTAGAAAAATGCTCTGGTGCTACATTGGAAAAAAATATTTGCAACTATTGTCAACAGTCTCTTATCACCATAATTGACTAATTCCTGATCTATAGGTTAGTCTTGGGGAAAGCTGTGATGGTAATAATAATCCAGTAATCATCATTTAAATATGGCTCTCATGAATACTATAGAGTAATCTCTCTTATTTTCATCTATTTGATCTTTCAAACCCACCTGATCTAGAGTTAGAAAAATCAATGTTATCCTGATGGTTAAAAAAAGGAACTACTGTGGGAAACTAGGGTGATTCTCAAGGTTGACTAATGTCAAAATCGGCAAAATAGAAAATTAAGTAAACAGAAGGGATTTCAACTAAGATACTCTGAGTGGGCAAGGGCATGATCAGAAACCAATCATGAGAAGTGGGGAGGGAGAAAGTTGTTTTTTCAAAGCCCAGGCTGCTCATTGGGCTGCTTGCCAGGAGACCCAGGTTAAAGTACAAAGGCTGGAGAGATTGACCTACTTATTTAATTTGAGAGCTTTGCTACAACTGGCCTGAATGTGCTTGTCTAGATTCTATTTTTCTTTTACAAATTGTTCAAGAAATAATTGTTGTTATTTTTCTACTCTCTTTTTACTTTTAAATTTTGCTTGATTTTTGTAGTTTGTCTAGATTTTATTTTGGGATACAATATTATCAGCAAGGTACCTGTATAAGCTATAGCAACTGCTTAATTTGTCAGTCAGCAACCATACCCATCTTTCCTACCACAGTTCTGTTGTAGTTGGCTTTGGTATAGGGTATATGACTCCATTATAAGGCATGTATCTTAGCCAATGGAAGTGCCTTTATTTTTAAAACCATGTAATTCAATGATTTCAGAACCCAACCTGGATTTGGATTTAAAGACATTTACAAATTGATCTGTTGGTTTTGGTTTGGTTTTGTTTTGTTTTCCCGGTATTTCAATACTCTATAAAGAACTTCTAAAATGCAGTCTTTCTTTGCCTTTTCCATTGCCCATTCTTGACATCACTCCCACCCAAAATATCCTACTCTCCTTGCCTCTTTGTGCAGAATTTTATAATTTCTCAAAGATGCCTTCACAAATGTTCTGAAGAGACTAGGTATTATTTGACTTCCAAGTTTTTATAGAAGCATATCTAATATACTTGACTCTAAAAAGAGTGAGTTATCTGGGCAGAGACTGCTATTGTTAATGGAGACATTTCCTTCATTTTGTTATCTGATTATCTGATTCTGAATATGCCTCTGTATTATGAACAGGAATTAGTCTGCTTTTAATAGGCCTTTGCAATATGACTTTAATTGCCCATTGTGTAGTGAGGTGAGTTACTCTAAACAGCATAAATGTAGAAAAATAAAAGAAAGAAGAGAGGAAAGAAAAAAGAGAAAGCTATGGGAAAAGGGAAAAAAAAGAAAGAAGGGAATTAATAGGCTATATGATGGAAAGGCAAGTTACAGACTGTGTGGACAGATTAAAGAAGGACATTGTCATAATGCCTTGGTGTCCCTGAACTTGAGTCCTGACATCAAGTCAAGAGATTTTCATAGAATCTATCCTATTCCATCTGAAATGTTAGGAATTTCTATGATGGCCACTGAGAACTGGCCCACAGAAAGTAGGTTTGGTTTACAGTAAAGTTTTCCAACTTCCTAATAAATTTCCCCAATGTGATTTTTATCCCATATAGTCATTACCTGGGAGACATAAGGCATGTTGCCCATTAGGATATTAGAATGAGGAGTCGGTAGAGAATGATTCTATTACTTGACGTCCTTTTAATGTTATATTTTTTGTGTCTCAATTAAATATTTTTGCTTTTGGATAATTGATTATTGAATGGTTTATAAAGACTGTTGCATTAGAAAGTTATGATTGGCATCAGTTATACCCCCAAAGCCACAATGAACCTAGAAAAAGTAGCATGGGCTTCAAAGACAGAGTTTTTAGAAACTTCAGGAGCACAATAGTTGCTCTTCTATTATTTTTCCTTTCCAGTTCTTCTTACTCTCTGAATTTAGGTTGAATTTGATGGGGAAATAGGAAGATGACCCAGACAGTTTTATAGAACTTATTTAAATTCAGCTAAAAGCTGAGCATTTCTATTTGTTAAGGCAGATCTTATGTACATATAATAATAATAACTAACACTTATACAGCACTTTGAGGTTTACCACATGCTTTAGAAGTCTCTTATTTTATCCTCATAACTCCCTTGGAAAGTAGGTATTATTATCTTCATTATACAGATGAGGAAACTGAGGCAAAAAAGAAATAATTTGCCTGAGATTATATAATTAATGTCTGAAGTTAAATTTGAACTCATTTTCCTAAATCCAGGTCTAGCATCCTACTATCCTTCAACTTCATATCAATCAATCATCAAGCACTTAATTAAATGTATATTGTTTACCTGGAATTGTGCTAAATGTTAGGTATATAAAACAGTCCTTACTCTCAAGGAATTTAAACTATGTGTACATAGAATTTCACTATGCTTTAAGATTTTGATTTGTTGATGATTCTGTTTTAACATTTCAGATATATGAAACAACCAATCAATGGCCAAGGAGTAGGGTTGCTAAGTGCTGTTTCTAAGTTGTAAGTGTTAAATATACAAAGAGGGACAAAGACTTGTTCAATCTAGTCAATTGATTAAAAAAGCAGAAGATAGGAAGATATATTGGTTTTTTCAACCTTGTCTAGACAACATTGAATTAACTATTCTGATAAAAATGATGTTGAGAAATTACATGGAGTCTAGATGTGATATCTAGGCTATTATCCTGATGAATTTTTCATCAGTGTATAATCACTTGTTAATTGTGATTAAAATAAAAAATGCTAGAAATTAATACAACAAAAGTAAAATACATTTGTCCTTTCTAGAAGAGAAAATTTTTGTTTGAAATTCTCTTTGTCTCCAGATTTTCATTTCAATTTCCCTAATTGGAAAAGTTAATCATATGATTAAAATACTGCAAAGCCTTGAGATGATTTCAATAATACTATACATATAAGTTAACAATTCCTTTTACCATAATTTTATGGTAAAATTAAACATTTATGGCATTTTCTCAATTCAACAAATGTAATAATCTTTAAGAAACAAAGTATCTTACCCATATGGCTCCACTGACTCACTGATGAATGTAGGAAAGATTTATTTTACATTCTCACAAGAATGAGTGCTTAGGTTAGTAGGGACACCTTTGAAACTCCAAAGGCAGCATTTTATTTCTTATCCTGAAGCACAAATCAGAGGAGGCCCTGAATCCCCATTTATTGCATGTTACGGAACTTACAGGACATGAATCTCCACCCTTCATTACACAGCCAGTCCCTGCCTCCAACGAGCTCACATTCTTTTGGGAGAAGATAATTTCTACCTTTGATTATTCCTTGATGTCCATATGGCTTTCATTTTTCTAATATATAAGTTTCATTTCTCCAAATTAATTTTTATAACTGTGGAAAACAAATAAATGCCTATCCATTTCTCAAACTCTTTTCTCAGTTCTCCTTGATTTCTCTGCAAAATCTTAAAATAACCCTCCCTACCCCACTACTCACCTCCTTCTTGAAATTGTTTTCTTCCTTAGTTTTCTGGATCCTTTTTCTCTTCCTAATCAGTAGATACATACTCTCTCATATCCTGGTCCTTCTCCATAATTCTGATTCACAAATATGAGCAAGAAGCAAAGGTATAATCCAGAGGTGTCAAATGCAGAAGGCCATTTATGGCCCATAATACTCCCAAATCCAGACTGAAGCAGATTAAAATGTAATTAGGAAATATTTAACAAAATAAATTAAAATATAAAAATAGATAATATTTATATGTGGCTTTCTAAATCAATATGTAGCCAATAAGGATTCTGATGTGGGGATTGGTGGCCTATGATTCTACTTGAGTTTGATGTTTCCAGTGCAATCAATATAGAGGGAAATCAGAATGACCCACTTCCAAATTCCTGCACTGACCAATACCTGACACTACTGTGTCATTTAATCCCTAATTGCCTCAGACAGTTCCCTAAAACTATGTGATATCAATAAAATGAGTTTCAACCATGAAACAATGAAATCACAAGTAGGATTGGTAGGGAATAGAGATGGAAATGTAAATAGATTTTTAGGTCTAGGTTTCAGTCTTCTAATCTTCATTTTTTTTCTTTGATATCTCACATATTCTGATAACTTTAATGATTTAAGTGATATCTCAAACTATATTTGATTTAATAGATCAGGTACATAATATACAATTGTAAATGAACATAGTAATCTAGTATTTGGTAACTAAAAAGATTTGAACTTTTGGAACACAATATACCATGATAAGTCAAAAGGAGTTTATGGTTTATACATAAAAGGTGATTTCTTAAGCACATTAGGGGAACATGGAATATTTTACCTATCAAATCTATAAATAAGGGGGAAATTATGACAAAAGAAGAGAAAGTATTATGGAATAGAAAATGGATAGTTTTAATTATACTAAATTTAAAAGATTTTGCACAGGCAAAACCAATGTATTCAGGGTTAGAAGGAAAACAGAAAAGTGGGGGAAATCTCTGATAAAGCACTCATTTCTCAAATATATGGAGAATTGAGTAAAATCTATAAGACTGTATGTCATTTCCCAATTTCTAAGTACTCAAAGTATATAAACAATCAATTTTAAGACAAAGAAATCAAAGCTATCTATAGTCTTGTAAAAAGATATTCTAAAACACTCTTATTAAATTAAATAAAATCAAAACAACTCTGAAATACAAATATAGGTGTGAACCTAATGAATTGGCTGATATGATAGAAACAGGAAATGACAAATGTTGCAGGGGATGTAGAAAAAATAGGATACTAGAGCACTATTGTGGAGTTGTAAACTGACCCAGCCTTTCTAGGAAGCCCAAAGTATATGACTATAAAACTGTGCATATCCTTTGACCAAACAATACCACTACTGGATCTGTATCCTAAAGAAAAAAATTTTTAAAAGAAAATGGAAAAGGACCTATATGTAGCATAGCAATTCTTTTTGTGGTGGCAATGAATTGGAAATTGAGGAATTAGTCCACAACAATTGGGGGATGGATGAACAAGTTATGGTATATGATTGTAATGGAATATTATTGTGCCATATGAAATAAATAATAGGGTGGTTTCAGAAAAACCTGGAAAGATTTATATGAACTGACACAAAGTAAAGTGATCAGAACCAGGAGAACACTGTACACAGTAACAGCAATGCTGTATGATGATCAACTGTGAATGCCTTAGCTATTCTTAGGAATACAGTGATCCAAGAGAACTCCAAAGGGCTTATGATGAAAAATACTTTCCACCTCCAGAGAAAGACCTGATAGGGACAAGTACAGGTCAAAGTATATTTTCTTTTTTCACTTTCTTAATTCTTTTAGGGGGAGGAGGCATTTTTCCTTTCACAGCATGACTAATATGGAAACATACTCTGCACGACTTGAACATGTATAATTTATATCAAATTTCATGTCTTCTCAATGTTAGGGGAGGGAGAAAAGAGAAGGAGAGAATTTAGAACTCAGAATTTTAAAAATTTAATGATAAAATTGTTTTTACATGTAATTAGAAAAACAACAAAATGTAAAAATTTCAAACTATATCTCCCTTGATCTTCAATATCACTTCTCTAAGTGCTTATTGGAAAATGTTATCTCTGTGGTCTACCATCATATCATAATCAACACTCAAACACATTAAAACTAAAATCATTATATTACCCCAAATCAGTTCTCCCTCTAGATTTTTCTAATTCTTTCATCTTGAAATGTGGAATTATCAATGAATATTCCCTCTCTCTCTTCCCCTACAACTAGGTAAGCAATTCCTACTGGGTTTTTTTTTTTGTTTGTTTTGTTTTGGTTTTGTTTTTGTTTTTGTTTTTTTGTAGCTGTCTCTGCCTTTCCATTCTCTGCCACTACTCTGGAAATAATCTCCTATCTCTCACCAAAAATGTCCTATCCTGGTAAAATCACAGATCTAGACAACAACAATAATATACATGCATACATATTAATACTATACATATATATATACACAAACATGTGTTTATATATGAAAAAATAGATATGGATATGAAAGAAAGTGTGGAAGAGAAGTACAGAAGACTGACTATCTATCTGAAGGTCTATAAAGCCATTCTGTTTGTCTCATTGCTGTTTGCCTATGAAGCCTAGACAGGGTATCAGTGCCATTTCCAGAAAATGGAATTGTTTCTACTTGAATTGTCTTACAAGATTCTAAAGATCACCTGGCAAGATAAAGTAACACTGAGATCTTTTCTCAATCTGACTGCCAGGCATCCAAACTCTACTGCAAAGAGCACAGCTCTGATGGGCAGATCATGTTGTCTGAATGCCAAACATCTACTTATTCAAAAGACTATTTTACAAAGAACTCAAATAAGACAGGAACTGGAGATGCTGCAATAGTATCATTGGCATGCTACGCCTTCATCAAAGAAGGCACTGTATGCCATGAGCAAAGCAGAATCATAGTAGCACAAAAAAAATGTGAATTATGTGAATCCAGAGACATCTTAATTTCCAATGTTTTAATAAACCTCTTGTGATCAACCTGTGGTGGAACTTTTCAAACTTAGACTCAGATGATCAGACACACTCAAACAAATGGACTTTGACCCTAACATCATGATGTCAAAGATCTCTTCAAAAACAAGGGATGAGCAACAACATATACAATATGCATATACACTATTCATGTAAGTATGCATGTACTATACATGTAATATATCTACACATATAAGTATATTTATAAGCATATATGTATATCTATAGTATTGAAAGTTTTGGACTTTGAGTAAGGAAGATCTTAATTCAAAACTTGCATCAAATACTTAGATAGGTAGCTATCTATGTCACTTCACTTGTGACCCTTAGTTTCCCCAAATGTAAAACTGAAATAGTAACAGCACTTTCCTCATAGGGCCATTCTGAAGCTCACACATTAGTCAGTTAACTGCTTTGTCTTTTCCTGTTCCAAATCATGTTAGAAATTGCTGCCAGTATTAATTTTTTAAAAATTTACATTATCATTCTGCTTTAATACTTTTCATGGTTCTTCACTGCCTGCTGGATAAAGTCCAAATACATTGGTGTCTATAAAGTCTGAAGCATCATATGAACTTTCCAATTTCCTGTCCTACTGTTCTTCTATATGAACTTTCAACCCATCCCTACTTTCACCTATATTTGTCACACGTATTTACCATATGCATTCCTTTTTTCAAGCCTCAAATGTTTTCCCTGTCTTCTTTATTTGCCAAAGTTCTTCCTCTAAGGCTTAGCTCTAGGCCGATCTTGTGAAGTAGACCTGCCTAGAGCACTCCAACTCTTCATGATAATTCTTTCATTCATTCAAGCAATAATTATTAAGCAACTACAGAGATAAGTGAGGAAAAGTCCCTACTCTAAGATAAGTTACAGTCTAGTAGAGGAAATAAGCTATTGGTAAATAGCTGCTTATATAATATGAAATAGAATAATAACTTCAATAAGTACTTTTAAGTGCCTACTATGTGCCAGGCACTGTGATAAATGTGGGAGATTAAAAGAAAGGCCAAAAGAAAAAGTCCCTGCTTTCAAGGAATTCCAAGTCTAATGAGGAAAACACTATGGCAAAGAACTTAGTACCAAACAAGGTATACATACACACAAAAAACAGAGGGAAAGGACTAAACTTAAGGGAATTGAGAAAGGCTTTCTATACAAGTTGGAATTCTAGGTGGGATGTGAAGGAAGGCAGGGAAAGCAGAAATTGGTGATGAGGGAAAGAATTTTCAGGTAAGGAGGTAGTCAGTAAAATTATAGGGATTATCTTGTGTACGAGAAACATGGAAGTCAATGTCATTGAATCACAGAGGACATGGAAGGGAATAAAACATAAGAAGACAGGAAAGGTAGAAGGAAACAAGTTATGAAAGGCTTTGCATACCAAACAGAAGTCTTACCCTACTTATTATCTTACCTCCCATTTAGTATGGAGCACCTGCTATTTTGTTTCTTTCTTATTCCTGTATCTCTTTTCTTACAACTAGATTGTAAATTCCCCATTAGAAGAGATATATACACTTTATCTCTCCACATTCAGGGTTTTATGCCCCATTTATTACTAAGGTCTATTATAAATAGTAAGCATTTGATAAATATTTGTTAATGGTGAAGGCAAGAAGTTCAACACTTTTTTTGCTACTTTTTAATTATATGTACAAACCATTTACTGTCTCACATTGTATTTTGCCATCTGCTCTGCCATTTTCCCACTTCTCCCTACCTGTTATAGCACAGAGTTCCAAGACTGCTTGTTCTTTCATTATGAGGTCTTCATCCACTCACATTTGCTGCACCTTTAGAGTTGATCTATTCTGATTGGTAAGTGAGTGAATTCAGGTTCATTCAGCTGACTCTTTCTAGCTGACTGCAAAAGCAGGCATCACATCCTATCTTGCCATTCACCAAGAAGAAACCAGTATTTATCTAGGCATCCTGCCACCTGCCCTGCCACAGCACTCTGCTGTGGACTCTTACCTTTTCCCAACACACCTATTTCTCTACTTCTTTCTGTTGCTCTGGGAAAATCATCAAATCAATGCTACCTTCATTACCAGGAAAGGTGATAGCAAACTGCCCTATAGCTCTATTCACCATCCAGGTGACAACTCAGACCACATCTCCCTCCCCCCAACATCATTCTTTGTTAGGTTCTTATTAGATGCTTGTCGATACTTAACAATTCTCTAGCTCAGAGTTCACCCTTTTAGTTCACACCTTTAAAAGGAGTTCTGAAAAGGAGTTTACACACCTTTAAAAAGGAGCAAGTTCATTGGTCAATAAGGAGTTCCCACAAGCCCCTGGGAGTACCCACAAGCCCATTCTCTGGGAGGATAAAAAGAGGAACATTGAATCTGAGGAGTTCAGTTCTAGATTGGGTCAAGGAGAAGACATCCCGTGGATTCACAAATCCAGCAATCCCACACTTTTGGAGGGGAAGAAGAGGATTTGAGATTCTACCTTCGCTCTGGCTGGAGGCTCCAGAAGCCTCCCAAGAAACCTGCTCACAGAGAAAAGGATTCACAGAGAAAAGAAACCTCCTCCCAGAGAAGGATTAAAACTGAGAGACTACAGGACTTTACAATTCTTTTATAAATATTATATCCCTCTATTAGAATGTAAACTCCTTGAAGACAAATTTATCTCAGTTTGAGGTTTGTACCTCCTAAAGTCCAATACAGAGACTGAATCTAGTTGCTCTATCCATTTTATCACCTAATTGAATTATGATGATCAACTGTTGAGTTGCTCAGCCATTTCAATCATGTGTGACTCTTTGTATCCCCATTTGGGGTTTTGGGAGATAAGACTATTTTATGATCCACTTTTAAATTTATGTTTTATGATTATATTATTTTTGTTGTTATACAAGGTGTTCCAAAAGCCTTAGTGAGTCTTAAATTATTAAGGTTTTAAGGTTATTCCCTTGAGATAGGGAGAATGCCACAGGCTGATTTTTTTGGTTCCCAATTTACAAAAGTGGATTCTGAGTCATGGGCAGTCAATTGATATCCTCATGATAATTCAGTTGAAAACTGAAGCTCGAGTCTCAAAGGAAAGTCTCTTGTTGCTCCAACCATCACCATTTTCCAATGAATCTTCATCTTATAGCTTCACAGAATACTAAGTCCATGATCAGACTTATTGTAAGTGAACTTTATCCTGAAACACGATAGAAATTTGAGCTGAAGGACCCAAGAAACAGATATTAAGCAACCAAATGAAACAATTGAGATTTCTGACTCCCAGTTTAGTGCTCAAGAATAACACAAGAAATTTATTTAGAATCATACATTGATTGGAAAATAAATTTAAAAGTCAATTCAGCTGTAAATAGCATTGTCTAATATAAACCTGATATTACTACATCCCTTTAAAGCATAACAGGTTACAACCATCATCTTTTTCTATTCCTTTGAAATTGTTTTTGGGCCATGCTCACGCCCCATCTTTATCAGCCCTAACCAGGAGCTCAACAGCAAAAGAAGACAATAAGGTCAGAGATAACATGTATTTTTTTAAAACTTTTGTAACTGAGATATCATAGATGCATTTCTCAGTCCTCTATCAGAGCTTTGTTCTAGAAGAACGATAATGTGAAAAAAATGTGTGTATGCACACATGCATGCAAGATATCATAACAATCCTAACTCTGGAATATTATAAAAGAAATGGTTTTAAATCTTGGTTAAAATTTAATGAATTTTATTCTTCTTATAGAGAGCCATAATATTTATTCTATTAGGTTTTTTTTTTGCATGCAGTAATTTTAGATCATAAGGAAAAATACTGTAAAAATAGGATTAAGATAGATTTCTTTACACACACATACATTCCTTTGAAGATGGAAGTGATATAAGGAAGACTAGGCACATATAAAGTCTGTGTGGGTGTGTCGGGGCACACATCTCTGTGCCAATAGCCTTCTCTCTTAGGATTCAGAATTAACCATCAGGCTCTAGGGATCCCAAGTTGCTAAAGTTGCCATTCCTACAATTGCTTCTTTCCCCTATTTCCCACTCTGGGAAAGTTCTGGTGCAAAGAAAAAAGGGAAAAGTTTAGTGAATCATTTGCCCTGCAGAACCTAGTCCCACCAAGATCTTTTCCCAGATACACACACATATATTTGTGTATGTATGTGTGTATTTGTATGCATATATATGTATGTATGCATATATATACATATATATATTTATAACTTCTTTTAGCAGGTTAATAATTAGTACGGTCTAAAAGTTTAATAAATCTAATATTTGTAAATTATTTGCAAAGGGACTATGACTCTTAAGTGAATTTTCAGCAAACCAGATTAATAAATAGAAATTTTTCTTTTTAAAACAAAGTAATGGACTTTTTTATGAATCCATATTGATGGATTCATAAATCTTTTCTAGTACTAAAACTGTAAACAAGGGTAAAATTCACTGAGTTTTTCAATACTTTTAAAAAAAATACTTTTTAAAAACATCTATAATTGTAACTTTATAGGCTTCTAGTGCAATTTATAGAATTAGAGAATTTTTTGAGTCACAGGTATGTTAGGTAACTTGCCTGTGGTCCATATGTGTCAGAATAGGAAAGGCCTCCTTTCACCTCACCCAGCTGCCTTTTCTTAATTCATTATGAAGAGAACAAAAAAGGAAAGAAAATATACAGTTTTAAACATTGCCACAGTAAACAAATACTAGCATCAAAAATTACCTAGTGAATATCTTCATGATTATTATTTTATGGGGTTGTTATAAATATTCTCCTTTTTGGAAGAAAAAATAAGGTGATAAAGAGAATTAGTAATAGAAAAAAATATATAACAATGGTCAAATTTGTCATTAGCCAATTGCTTCCTGCTTTTAGGGTCCTTCCTTTCATTAACTCCATGAATCCTTTCTATACTCTCTATTTTCTGGGGCTGGCCCTCTAACATCCAAGCTCAAGTGGCCCTTAAGGGGTCCTCCCAAGAGCACAATCTCCTATTGGAGGCTGGTAGGCAGGAAAGAGTTTTTATCCTTGCTTTTTCTCATTCACCTGAAAAGACCTCTCAGACTATCTTATCTATTCAGGACTACCAGACTTTCCAAAGGAATCTTCAGCTTATTTGATGAAGTAATCTTTGTTCATTAAGTAATTTTATAAAATAACTGTTACCTGGACTCAGATAACAGTTTAACTGTCTTCTTTTGGAAGGGAAAAATGACCTATTTTTTAATTGTATAACCCAAAGGAAAAACTTTAATGGGGAGGGGGGATTTCAGGTCTCTTAGGAAAGGATTAGGTTTTGGGAGATTGGTAGGAGACATTGGGGAGAGGCAGGCTCAATCTCAAATCACAGAATATACATGAAGAATTCACTTCAATCTAACATCTATTCAAGACACCATGCTAATTGTTTAAAGATTCCCAGAGTATACAAAAATGAAAAATAATATGGTCCCTGCCCAAATAGGATTCAACAAGTACATGATCCAATGTGAAATATGATTGGGACAATGAAGAGACCCAAAGTACTAGAAGAAAATTTGAAAGGGGAGCATTCACTTTCATCTAGGATAAGAGATTTAAAGAAGGGGGGTGATATAAGGAAGACTAGGCACATGTAAAGTCTGTGTGGGTGACTGGGCACACATCTCTGTGCCAATTGTCTTCTCTCTTAGTATTTATTCAGAGTCCACTTCATAACCAGTCTCTAGGATCCCCAAGTTGCTGCGCCCCTATAATTGTTTCTATCTTCTACTTTCCACTCAGGAAAAGTTCTAGCTCAAAGAAAACAGGAGAAAATCTAGTGACTCTCAGTTGCCTTGCAGAACCTAGTCCTACCAAGAACCTCTCCCAGAAGCTGGTGCTGCTCAGATTGCTCCTATCATACCCAAACTTGTAGAGCCCTGTTCCTGGAGGGGTGAGAGATTTGTCAGAATAGCTATTTGCTCTCCACTTCTTTTTTTTCCCTACCCTCCTGCCTAGAAATTCCAAGTTGCTCCAAATAACCAAATTAAAAAATAAACCTAATGTTATTTTCACTTTTGATTGCTGACCAAAAAAAAAGTTGAAATTGTCATTTTCATAAAGGGAGACATCTCTCACCACCAGTCCAGTGTGAGGTCTTCCTAGCAAGATGTGGGATTTGAAACAAAGCTCAGCTATAAATACAAGATTTCAGTCCAGAAGATAAGGCTGAAAAAGTTGTTTGACTTGTAGTAGTAAAGGGAAGAATTAGATAAAGAGCAGCCCTTTATCTTTCTTGTTGCTACCTTGATACATTTAATATAAACTTCTTTTAATTCTCAAAACTAAGAGTCCTTTACAAAGTTTTTATTTTTCAAGTAAACTTTAGTTGTTGATTTTAAACATTTAGTGTTTTATTTTCTTTAGTTTGTTTATTAAATAAAAATAAAGAACTTTATAATGATAGATCACTATGGTATTCTAAGATTAAGACAATGTATATGTTTTAACATTTTATCCTTACAAACATCTTACCTATGAAACAGGTGCTAGCTATTGTAATCTCCATTATACAGATGAGGAAACTGAGGTTGAGAGAGTAAAGGGGTTTACACTGTTAATATCTGAGGAAAGATTTGAACTGAGGTGGTTGCAATTCTTATCCTCACTTTACAGATAAGGAAATTGGGGCTGAGTGGAATTATAAGGCTTGTTCAAGGGCATACATTTAGTATGTATGTAAGAAATGATTTATGTACTCAAGCCTTCCTAATTCCAATTCCAGCACTCTTCATTTTAATACTTAGCTGGAAGAATTGAAAAGGCAAAAAAAATTTCACCTTTGAAAATACTTGAGAACTAGAGAGAGTGAGAGAGAGAAGATGAAGAAGAAGATGAAGAAGAAGAAGAAGAAGAAGAAGAAGAAGAAGAAGAAGAAGAAGAAGAAGAAGAAGAAGAGAAGAAGAAGAACAAGAAGATGAAGAAGAAGAAAAGAAGAAGATGATAAAGAAGAAGAAAAGAAGAAGACAAAGAAGAAGAGGAAGAAGAACAAAAGAAGAAGAAGAAAAGAAGAAGATGAAGAAGAAAAAGAAGAAGAAGAGAAGAAGAAGAAGAAGAAGAAGACAAAGAAGAAGAAGAGGAAGAGGAAGAAGAATAAAAGAAGAAGAAGAAGATGATGATGAAGAAGAAGAAGAAGACAAAGAAGATGAAGAAGAAAAGAAGATGATAAAGAAGAAGAAGACAAAGAAGAAGAGGAAGAAGAAAAGAAGAAGATGACAAAGAAGAAAAGAAGAAGACAAAGAAGAAGAGGAAGAAGAACAAAAGAAGAAGAAGATGATGAAGAAGAAGAAGATGAAGAGAAGAAGAAGATGATAAAGAAGAAGAAGACAAAGAAGAAGAGGAAGAAGAACAAAAGAAGAAGAAGAAGATGATGAAGAAAAGAAGACGAAGAAGAAAAAGAAGAGAAGAAGAAGAAGACAAAGAAGAAGAAGAGGAAGAGGAAGAAGAATAAAAGAAGAAGAAGATGATGAAGAAGAAGAAGAAGAAGAGAAGAAGAAGAAGAAGAAGAAGAAGAAGAAGAAGAAGAAGAAGAAGAAGAAGAAGAAGAAGAAGAAGAAGAAGGAGGAGGAGGAGGAGGAGGAGGAGGAGGAGGAGGAGGAGGGAGGGAAGGAGAGAAAAAGGGAGAAGGGAGGAAGGGGGGGGAGAAAGCTAAGTCAATTAAGTCTATTAATGGCAGGTAACTCATACTACTTTTTGAATCACTTTATTCCCAAGACTGATCCAATTCCATTTGAATTCTTTCAGCTCAAATTTGGAAAACAGAACTGAGTCTTCTTAAGGGATACCCTCCTTATCAGCAGTAGACCCTGGGGCCCTTATAACCTTTTGCCAATAATACAGGGAAGCAAGAAATGGTTTTACTTGCCATAGAAACCTAGTTAGAGGTTTGCTTTAATTATAGCAGAAGTAGACTGCCACAAGAAAAGGAAGGCTGATTGTCCAGTTGATAAATAGTCAAAGAATATGAACAGACAATTTTCAGATGATGAAATTAAACCTATTCTAGTCATATGAAAAAATGTTCCAACTTATTGTTGATCAGAGAAATGCAAATTAAGACAACTCTGAGGTACCACTACACACTTGTCAGATGGGCAAAGATGACAGGAAAAGGTAATGATGAATGTTGGAAGGGATGTGGAAAAATGGGGACATTGATGCATTGTTGGTGGAGTTGGAAATGAATCCAACCATTCTGCAGAGTAAATTGTAACTATACTCAAAAAGTTTTCAAACTGTGCATACTCTTTGATCCAGCAGTGCTACTACTGGGCTTATATCCCAAAGAGATCTTAAAGAAGGGAAAGGGACCTGAGTGTGCAAAAATGTTTGTGGCAGCCCTCTTTGTAGTGGCTAAAAACTGGACATTGAAGGGATACCTACCAATTGGAGAATGGCTGAATAAATTGTGATATAAATGAATGTTATGGAATATTATTGTTCTATAAGAAATGACCAGCAGGATGAATACAGAGAGGCTTGGAGAGACCTACATGAACTAATATTAAGTGAAATGAGCAGAACCAGGAGATCATTATACACTTCAACAACAATACTGTATGATGATCAGTTCTGATGGACGTGGCTCTCTTCAACAATGAGAGGATCCAAATCAGTTCCAATTGATCTATAATGAACAGAACCAGCTACACCCAGAGAAAGAACTCTGGGAAATGAGTGTGGACCACAGCATAACATTTCCACTATTTCTGTTATTGTTTGCTTGCATTTTTCTTTTCTTCTCAGATTATTTTTATCTTCTTTTAAAGTCCAACCTTTCTCGTGCAACAAAAGAACTGTATAAATATGTACACATATGTTGTATTTAACTTATACTTTAACATATCTAACATGCCATCTAGGGAAAGGAGTGGAGGGAAGGAGAGGAAAAGTTGAAACAGACAAAGTTTTTGCAAGGGTCAGTGTTGAAAAATTACCCCTGCATATGTTTTGCATATAAAAAGCTATAATAAAAAAAGGAAGGCTGCTCTTGGTCCCCTTATAGATTTGGTTCAGCTGGGCCAGAGATATGTGACAGCTGGTTTCTGGAAGTGGGTCATGCACTTTCTAAGTTCTCTTACACCACAAAATTCAGCATCTTTCTAGTTATTCAGGAATACCTGATAAGCTTCCTAATACATTTGCTAACAACCAGAATGCTTTTCTCCATTAATTTGTATAACCCTACACTAGTGGGAATGGGGCCAAGGTTATGGGATTGCTTCTTGTAGAGAAGACTGGCAGCTGTGTGTGTGTGTGTGTGTGTGTGTGTGTGTTCTTTTTCAGCCATGTCCTACTGGACAAATTTCAAATTCACTTCCAACACATTGTAACTTACTAATTATGTGATCCCGGACAAACTACTTAGCCTCCATTTCTCCCAGTTTCCCTATGTATAAAATGGGGATAATAGCACCTAATTTGTAGAGCATTTATAAGGATCAAATGAGATAATTGTAAAGTGTTTAGCCCAGTATCCAGCACATAAGCTCTATATAAATGTCAGTAGTTATTACTGATGTAAAGGATACTTTTAAGATCATGTGAGACAGGAACCAAGCAAGTCAGAAAAGCTGTTAAAATCATGAGACAGAAAAAAAAAGCTCCATATGGAATACCAGACACTAGTCAATAGTAAGAAAAGGATACTAACCTGAATGAATAAAATTAGAATACTAAGTCTTCTCTGGTTCACTGACATGTTTAAGGAATCTTCTGCCTACATAGAATTTATTGCTTTCCTAGATATGCCTACTATGAATTTTTGTGAAATCTGGTGAAGGCATCCACTCTTTATTATCTCTCTCCATCATGCCCATTTACACTCCAGAGTTTCTTTCTCTATCGGTCTGTCTGTCTGTCTGTCTGTCTCTCTTCTATCTGTCCCTCTCACTTTGTTCCCCTCTCTCGGTCTCTCATTTTCTGCCTTTCTGTTTCTGCTTCTGCCTCTGTGTGTGTGTGTGTGTGTGGGTGTGGGTGTGTGTGTGTGTTTCTCTCTGTCTCTCTCTGTCTCCCTCTCTCTCCCTCTCTGTCAATGTCTCTGTCTCTCTCTGTCTCTGTATCTCTTTGACTTTGAATTGAACCCAGATGTACCTGCTGAAATCCCACTAGGTATATAAATAACATAAAGTAAAATATTTGCTTTTTTGACATTGATAAACAAATTTTTAAACATTTTATAAAAATAAGTACAAGGATATGCTAAAGTAAAATCATAGACTGTTAAAGATTAAAAAGGCCTATAGGAATCATCCAATGTGTCTCCATCATTTTATAGATGTAGGAAGATAATGAGTTTTTGTGATAGTCAAAAGAAAATAAAAATCCAAAGTTGTTCTTATTTTTGGAAGCTACATATATAACAGATGTCTGAATGTAGACCAATGCCATGGGGACAATGACCTTGCCTTCTTCCTTTAGCTTTTGTTCTAGCTCAGACTCATTGGCGTGTCAGAGGCTCTTGTGAGAAAGTTGGGTTTAATAGTGTCAACCAAGCTCTCATGGAGGTTTTTAAGGCAGAGATCCTATAGGGTTTTTTATTTGTCTGTTAATTTCAAGGTGGAGGGGAAGAAGGCATTATAGAATCCCCATTAGAGATTGAAAGGAAATTATATAAAATTTTCTAACCTTAAGTCAGGTGGTTGTCTAAGACCATGGACTTCAAATTAGCACTAGACATAGAAAGTTCAAATAACAGAGGTAATATGGGAATGCTCAGACTGGTTTTTGTCTTTGTAATGTATGGCCTTGACAATATTCCAAAAGAATACAGTCCAATCTGTTTAGGAGAAAATTTCTAGTCACCATACGCTGGTAAATGAGCACTTGTCAAAAGATAGCTTTGAACACCTAAGAATTAAAAGATGGGGAAAGGATAAATCTGACTAACAGAGACAGGCAGAAAATTTAAAAATCATTCAATAATCAGTAACAAACTATAGAGAGTAGATTAGTAGGGGATATCAGCAATCTGAAAGCAGCAGAGATATGTTTCTCTGATCATATATGTCCTTTGTATGTTCCCCTTCATCCATGTTTCCTGTCTGCTCATATTCCCTCTACAACAATAAATCAACACATTATTAAATATTTACTATGCCTCAGACATTATGAAGCCCTAGAAATATGAGAAAAGCAAAAACATCCTCTGTATATGTCCTTAAGAATAGCAAGTAATAACCAACAGATTTGTACTTTCTTGTGTAATTAATTACCTTTTTAGATATGCATATTATATATATATATATATATTAAAAATAAAATTTAAATTTAAAAAATTTCAAAAGAATATTGGCATAAAACAAATACAATATAATGGAGGAAACAACATATAAACACCTATACACAAACAAGGTATATGGAGGACAAACTGGAGATAATGTCAGAGAGAAGGCACAGCATTAAGGGAGAATGGTAAATTCTTCTTGTAGAATGTAGGATTTGACTTGAAAGAAGATAGAGAAGCCAAGAGATGGAGATGAAGAAGAAAAGCTTTCCAGGGATTGGGGGACAGCCAGGGGAAATAATGAGAAAATGAAATATCCTGTGTTAGGACCAAAAAGAAGGCCAATGTCATTGGTTTGCTGAATATAAGAAAAAGAGCAAAGCATAAAAAATGATGAGCTTGACAATCTTAGATGGAGTTACATGATATAATGAAAAGCAAAATGAGCACAACTAAGGGAAAATTGTATATATTAACCACAATGTTGTTTTAAGAATGACTTTGAGGAACTAAGTCATTCTATTATAAATACCCAAATTAAATACAAAGGGCCTATGAACATGCTATCTGTCTCCAGAGAAAGAACTGATAAATAGCTATATAGAATGATTTTACACACATACACACACACACACACACGTGTGTTTGTGTGTGTGTATTCCTTCTTCTGAACTTTTTCATAACTGCATTTATCAATCATGTTAAATGCCCAAGGTCACAAAATCAGCCAACCAGCTGACTGTTCCAGTGCCCTAAGATTTGAAGGCCAGTGCAGGTGGCCTTCAACACAACTCTTACTCCACCTTGCCTTTGTATCTATATTTTAAAGCTGATTTTTCTAAGTATAATATGGGAGCAGGTAGGTAAGCACAGTGGATAGAAGACTAATTCTAGAATCATGGAGATCTTAGTTCAAATCTAATCTCAGATACTAATTCTATGATCCAAGCAAATCACTTAACCTTTGCTTCAATTTCCTGTCCTGTAAAATAAGGATAATAATAATAATAATATATATATATATACACACATACACACACACACACACACATACATATACATATTTGTATCTAATGATAGCAATCTCTAGGTCAGGACTATCTTTTGTCAAGTGCTTATTTAGGTCTTTTGGGGAGGAAAGAAAAAAGGAGAAAAAAATTTATATGCTAATTTTTGTTATATATTCTAAAACAAAAGGCAAGTTGCATATGATAAATTTTCATTTTAATGCACAATTATTTTTATTAAATTGTGTTATGGAAATGCTCATTTTATTCTACAAATTGAAAATAAATATTTTTTTTTTAAATGAAGACTGAAAAGACAGGAAGGGTCAAGGTTATGAAGGGTGATGAAACCAAGATCATGTAAAAGTTCTTCACATTTATCCTACCTCACTTGCTGCATAGTAACAGAAGTAAGGTATTCAGAAGTAAGCTGGGGAGAAAAAGGAGGGAATATGTCCTTTCTTGTCACTTTATCTGATACGTTAGTTAATTAAGTGAATTAATGAAGTCTTATATATGACTGAGGACTTATCAGATGCTATACAGTTGAAGAACTCAAGGCAAGATCCTACATAGCTCATTGTAAGTCCCAACTAAAATCTCATCTTCTATAGTAAATCTTTCCTAATTCTTCTTAATTCTGGTGCCTTACCTTCTCTTCATCATTTCCAATTTATCCTGCATATATTGTAGCTCCTTTCTATATATTCATTTGTTTGCTGTCTTCCTCACTGGACTTGACTTGAGTGGGAATGCCTCCATGAGGAAAAAAACTGCCATTTGCCCCTTTTTGTAATCCCCATACTTAGCACAGTGCCCAGTACATTTTAAGAACTTAATAAACGTTTGTTTGACTTGACTTACTCTTTCCATTATAATATATTGCCATTGTTTCGACTACCATAAAGCTGGTTCTCAAATACTGAATTGGTGGATGAAATAAGCACTTATTAAACCTACTTTGCCAGGCACTGTACTAAGCATTTTACAAATATCTCATTTGATCCTGAAATAGCAGATATTATTTTATTATTATCCTTATTTTACAGGACAGGAAATTGAAGCAAAGGTTAAGTGATTTGCTTGGATCATAGAATTAGTATCTGAGATTAGATTTGAACTAAGATCTCCATGATTCTAGAATTAGTCTTCTATCCACTGTGCTTACCTACCTGTTCCCATATTATACTTAGAAAAATAAGCTTTAAAATATAGATACAAAGGCAAGGTGGAGTAAGAATTGTGTTGAAGGCCACCTGCACTGGCCTTCAAATCAGCAGTTCTTAGGGCACTGGAACAGTCAGCTAGTTGGCTGATTTTGTGACCTTGGGCATTTAACATGATTGATAAATGCAGTTATGAAAAAGTTCAGGAGAAGGAATGTTATTTAATCTCCTATGAAGCTCACTTGAGATACTAATGTCTAAAATCTCAAAATCAAAAGTTATCTAATTGGAAACCAGCACTGGGATAAGGAGGTAAAATCAAACTCTAGCTCCCTCTACAAGGAACAGCTTGTACAATCTCATACCAAAGTCCAAGCTGGTCGTGTGAAGTACCTGAAAAATGTGGCAAAAAGCCAACAATTTCAGGTAGATTATGCTACTTAATTTACATATTCATACACAGTCTCATAACATAAAAATCAAACCAATTGGAAGATGGCTAGGGAAAGACCTCTATTCCCAAACAGCAGTTTCCTCATTACAAGGGATACTTAAGCATCCCTGAATCACACCAAGAGAACTCAGATAATTTGATTGTCATTGAAGAAGGAGAAATTGGATTATCAGGGGAACAGCAGCTCATAGAAGACACCCACCTGTACCATTCCTATTCCTTTCTTGCTCTGTTCCAAATTAAAACTTTCACAGAATAAGTAGGATTTCCTCTTAGCAGAAGAGTAATGCACTAGATGAGATTTAAATTGGTCAGTCACAGACATGATGGGTTTGCTTAGTTTGAATACATTTATTTGTTTCAAAGGAAAGCATTTCCTCTTCAATTTAAGTCAATGAGCATTTATTAAGGGCTTACTGAGTGCTAGGCACTATGCTGAGCACAAAAAAAAAGCTTGCAAAAAACTCACATTTTAATGAGGAAAACAACATGCAAACAACTATATACAAGCAATCATATAAGAAAGGGAGTAACATCAAGAGGCATCAGAAAAGGCTTCTTGCGAAAGGTCAGATTTTAGTTGAGATTTGAAGAATTCAATCATAGGGAGAGTAAAAATAACATACATGTCCTGGGTACTTGTTTTTTTTATTAATTTTTATAATTATAACATTTTTTTTGACAGTACATATGCATAGGTAATTTTTTTTACAACATTATCCCTTGTACTCCCTTCTGTTCCAAGTTTTTCCCCTCCTTCCCTCCACCTCCTCCCCTAGATGGCGGGCATTTCCATACATATTATATATCTTATAGTATATCCTAGGTACAATATATATGTTCAGAACCGAATTTTGTTGTTGTTGTTTCAAAGGAAGGATTGTATTTGCAAGGTAAAAATAATCTTGGAAGAGAAACAAAACAAAACAAAACAAAAAAACAAAATACAATGCTCACAGATTACACTCATTTCCCAGTGTTGCTTTTCTGGATGTAGTTGATTCTGTCCATCATTGATCCATTGGAATTGGATTAGCTCTTCTCTATGTTGAAGATATCCACTTCCATTAGAATACATCCTCCTACAGTATCATTGTTGAAGTGTATAATGATCTTCTGGTTCTGCTCGTTTCACTCAGCATCAGTTGATTTAAGTCTCTCCAAGCCTCTCTGTATTCCTCCTGCTGGTCATTTCTTATAGAACAATAATATTCCATAACCTTCATATACCATAATGTACCCAACCATTCTCCAATTGATGGACATCCATTCATTTTCCAGTTTCTGGCCACCATGAAAAGGGCTGCCACAAACATTTTGGCACATACAGGTCCCTTTCCCTTCTTTAGTAGTTCCTTGGGATATAAGCCCAGTAGTAGCACTGTTGGGTCAAAGGGTATGCACATTTTGATAACTTTTTGGGCATAATTCCAGATTGCTCTCCAGAATGGTTGGATTCTTTCACAACTCCATCAACAATGCATCAGTGTCCCAGTTTTCCCACAGCCCCTCCAACGTTCATTGTTAGAGGTGATTTCTTTATCCAGCTCACTAATCCTGTTTTCCTTGGAGTTGTTTACCTCTTCTAATTCACTAATTTTGTTTCTCAATGATTTGATCTCTTTATCCACTCTGGATAATTTCTCCAGATTCTCTTTCAAAGCTTCCCTTTCCTTTTCCAATTTCTCTTCTAGCTCTCTTGTGAGAGCCTTTTTGATTTCCTCTATGAGATTCTTTTGTATTGAGGAGCAGATCATATCCTTCTTAGGGGATTCCTCTGGGGACAGTCTGTTTTTAGTCTCCTCAGTATTTGAAGTCTGCTCTCTCTCCATACAGAAGCTGTCAATGGCTAGAGCCCTTTTGAATTTTTTGTTCATTTTGTCAAGAGCAGAATTGAAGAAAACAAATTGACAAGAGAAACAATAGGTCTGTTGGGGGGGGGATGGGGCTGGATGGTGTTAATGGGCTTCCTCTACAGACTGGGGGTAGGGCAGCAGAGAGCCACTAACAGGACAGCCATGGCCAAGTGGCATCTGCACTTTGAGGCTCTGAAAACTTGGAGTCACTCCAGGTGGGGGTTGGGGGTGGCCGGGTTCTGAGAGACGCTAGCTTTCCGGGGTTTTAATCTTCACCTCTGGTGTTTACACCCTCTCCGTTGTTCCTGGCTTGCTGCCAAGACGGAGTATCCACACTGGGGTAAAAGTGTTTTTGCAGAAACTGCAGAGATCGCACCCCTCCCCCCCTCTGGTCTGAGCTGTGTGAGCTGCCTGTCTCACTCTGGCTGCCTGCCCTCAGGCTGCACCCAGTCTGTTCTACCCTCCCCCCAGCAAACACAGACCTTCTCTGGCGAATTTCAAGGATGTCTTCTCTTGGTGATTATTTGTGGATTTCTTTCTGGGTCAAGCATTAAGTCAGAGGCTTGTCATGAAGTAAGTTCTAAGAGAAAACATGGAGCTCAAGCAGCTGTCTGCCTCCACGCCGCCATCTTGGCCAGAAGTCTGTCCTGGGTACTTGTAAAGCAGTAGAGGACACACCTAAGAAAGAAACATGTAAAGGAAAAACAAATTTTGCTCTAGATCAGTTTCACTTAGTATAATATCAATTTTCATTTCTTCTCTAGGAAGAGTTAGACATATATTTTCTGAGTTGAGAGGGAAGAAGTGAAACTAGAATTCTCACCCCCCCTTACTGGATGTGAGTAGGGCAGAGAAGAGTTCTTAGGTGATCTTTTCTCCCAAACTTTTCTCCACCCCCACCATCTACATTCTCTATTACTATCAAAATCATCACTATTCTCCCAGTCATCCAAACTCCCATCCTAGATGTCATCCTTGATATTTTACTTGTATTCTCCCTCCCACTCATACAATATATATATATATATAAAATGAATGTATGCCCATCAATTGAAGAATGGTTGGATAAATTGTGGTATATGAAGGTTATGGAATATTATTGTTATGTAAGAAATGACCAGCAGGAAGAATACAGAGAGGCTTGGAGAGACTTACATGAACTGATGCTGAGTGAAATGAGCAGAACTAGGGGATCATTATACACTTCATCAACAATACTATATGAGGATGTATTCTGATGGAACTGGATTATCTTCAACAAAGAGAAGATCTAATCCAGTTCCAATTGATCAGTGATGGACAGAATCAGCTAAAACCAGAGAAGGAACACTGGGAAATGAATGTATACTGTTAGCACTATTGTCTTTCTTCCAGGTTATTTTTACCTTCTAAATCCAATTCTTCCTTTGCAACAAGAAAAAAAATTCAGTTCTGCACACATATTTTGTATCTAGGATATACTACAATATATTTAATATGTATGGGAATGCCTGCCATCTAGGAGAGGGGGTAGAAGGAAGGAGGGGAAAATTTGGAACAGAAGGGAGTACAAGTGATAATGTTGTAAAAAATTACCTATACATATGTAATGTAAAAAAATGTTATAATTACAAAATTAATTTTAAAAAAAAGTTCAATCCCCCCCAAAAAAAATTACCAAATGGTTTTGGTGATTGCTGCTTTATAATATAGTTTTAGATCAGGAACAGCTAGGCCACCTTCATTTGATTTTTTTTTTCATTAATTCCCTTGAGATTCTCCTTTTGTTCTTCCATATGAATTTTTTTTGTTATTTTTTCTAGGTCATTAAAATAGTTTCTTGGGAGTCTGATTGGTATAGTACTAAATAAATAGATTAGTTTAGGGAGTATTGTCATCTTTATTATATTCACTCGGCCTATCCAAGAGCACTTAATATTTTTCCAATTATTTAAATCTGACTTTATTTTTTTGACAAGTGTTTTGTAATTTTGCTCATATAATTCCTGACTTTGCTTTGGTAGATATATTCCCAAATATTTTATACTATCAACAATTATTTTGAATGGAATTTCTCTTTGTATCTCTTGCTGTTGGATTTTGTTGGTGATGTATAAAAATGCTGAGGATTTATGTGGTTTCATTTTGTATCTTGCAACTTTGCTAAAGTTGTGGATTATTTCTAATAACTTTTATTTACCTCTTTCACTTCTTTCTTATTTGTTTTGTGCTTTGATTTATCTAATTCTGAGAGTGCAAGGTTGAGATCTCCCACTATTATAGTTTTGCTGTCTATTTCTTCTTGCAGCTCTCTTAATTTCTCTTTTAAGAATTTAGATGCTACACCACTTGGTGCATATATATTTAGTATTGATATGGCTTCATTGTCTATGCTACCTTTTAGCAAGATATAGTTTCCTTCCTTATCTCTTTTAATTAGATCAATTTTTGCTGTTGCTTGATCTGAGATAAGGATGGCTACCCCTGCTTTTTTGGCTTCACTTGAAGCATAATAGATTCTGCTCCAGCCTTTTACCTTTACTCTGTATGTATCTCCCTGCTTTAAATGTGTTTCCTGTAAACAATATATTGTAGAGTTCTGACTTTTGATCCAGTCTGCTATCTACCTCCATTTAACGGGAGATTTCATCCCATTCACATTTATAGTTAAAATTACTAATTCTGTATTTCCTGCCTTCATATTACCTCCAGATTATGCTTTTTTTCCTTTTCCCTCTGAACCCCTTCCCCACTATTAAAGTTATGGGCCCCAGTTGTGTAACGCAGCCCTCCCTTTTTAGTAACCTTCCCCCCTCCCTTTAAATTCCTTCCCCTTTCTTGTACCCTTCCCTTATTACTCTTTTCCTCTTCCCTTTTCCTCTCCCCCTTTTTAATGAGGTGAAAGAGAATTCTCTGTAAAACAAATATGTCAATTATTTTCTCTTTAAGCCAATTCTGATGAAAATATGATTCACATAATGTTCCTCCCCCTCTCTAAATTCCCTCAGATATGATAAGCTTACTTTGCCTCTTCCTGGGATATAGTTTCCCTCTTTTATCTCCCCTTTTCCCCATTTTCTGACACTATCCCCTTTCCATTTCTACTTCTCTTTTTTATGTTATATCAGTAAAATCAAATTATATATGTGGACTTTCTGTATATCCACAACAGAAATACAGTTCTCAAGAATCTTTTTACCTTTTTCTGCTTCTCTTGAGTCCTATGGTTGGAGATCAAATTTTTTGTTTAGATCTGGTTTTTTTCCTTAGAAACAAATGGAATTCATCAGTTTCATTAAATGTCCATCTTCTTACATGGAAGAAAATGCTCAACTTAGCTTGGTAGTTTATTGTTGGCTGCATTCAAAGTTCTTTTGCCTTTCAGAATATCAGATTCCAGACCCTTCAATCCTTTAATTGGAGACAGCCAGATCTTGAATGACCCTTATTGTGGCATCTCAGTATTTGAATTGCTTTTCCTGGCTGCTTGCAATATTTTTTCCTTAGTCTGATAGTTCTGAAATTTGGCCACAATATTCCGTGGAGTTGTTTTGTTTTGTTTTGTTTTGTTTTTAGGGTCTTTTTCAGAAGGTGTTTGATGAATTCTTTCAAACCTTATTTTACCTTCTGGTTCTATTACCTCTGGGCAATTCTCTTTGATAATTTCCTATAAAATAGAATATAGGCTCTTTTTTTTCATCATAATTTTCTGGAAGTCCAATAATCCTCAGATTATCTCTTTTTTATCTATTTTCCAGGTCTGTTGATTTTCCAAGTAAATATTTGGTGTTTTTCTCCAGCTTTTCATTTTTTTGGTTTTGCTTGACTGATTCTTGGTGTCTCAATGAATCATTCGTTTCTATTTGTTCAGTTCTGAGTTTTAATAAGTTTTTTTATATGCTTTTTTTACTTCTTTTTGTATATGTCCAATTGTGTTTTTAAATGAGTTGTTTTGTCTATGGAAGTTTTTTCCATTTCACTATTTTTTTTAGTGAGTTATTTTCTTTTTCCAATTCACAAATCCTACTTTCCAAGGATTTTTAACCTTTTCCAATTCACAAATTCTGTTTCCCTGCACTTCCTGTGAATTCTTTATCTTTTCCAATTCACATTTCAGGACATTGTTACTCTCTTGCATAGCTTCTCTTTCCTTTCCCCATTTTTCTTCTAACTCTCTTTGGAGGTTTTTAATAGTCTCTTCTATGAGAGAGTTATGTGATGGGGGCCAGGTAACATTCCCCTTCAGGGTATTATATGGAGACTCTTTGCTATTTGTCTCCTTGGGGTTACAAACCTGCTCTCTTTCTGTATAGAAGCTATCAATTGTTCTCTTCATTTTTTTACTCATTTTCTAAAAACCTATAGGGTCTAACTTCAAGGCAAGGAGTTTACCAGCTTCCTGTGCAGAACAGGGATAAGTATATGGATGGCAGCTGTCTTGTGAACAGGCTGCAAGGGTATGAGGGTGCTCTGGGAGAGAGTTCTCCCCCCCCTCACCAGAAGTGATTCAGAACTAGTTAGCACAGGCCAGACTGTGGAACTATCCAGTAAAGAGCCCCTGCTGTGTGGCCTAGGAACTGCCCTGAGGCTAGAGACTGAACAGTGAAAGTATCACAACCCCAGGCCAAAGCCCAGTGTGGGGCTGTGGATATTAGCAGCAGACCGGAAGTGTCTCTGCCCCAGGAAGCACAGTCGCTGCTACAGAAGTTTCACTGCTGTGGAAGTTCTACTGCCTCAAGCCAAGCCCTGCAATGTGCAGATTAGAGGCTGCCCCAAGTTGTGTCCTCCTGCTGTGCAGGTTCTGAACTTCCCCAAGGAAAAGCCTAGTACAGCAGAATGGGGCTGCACAGCCATGCCACGATCTCTGCTGAGTCACTTCCTGTTTGGGGTAGCTATAGACAGACTATAGGTTCTGGCATTTTTTAAAGTGTCTTTGATTTCTCTGATGATCTGCTATTTTGCAAGCAGAGTAGAGCAATCAGCCTATGCCAAAGTCATCTGTCTCTGTAGCTTTTCTAACCCCAGAGGCCTTCCCAGACCAATCTGCACAATATGTTAGCCTAGTTCTATCACTGTCCACTGCTGGTCTTTTTCCCACCCCTCAGGACAGACCTTTTCTGATGAAATTCCTGATTCTCTTCAGCTGGTAATTTGTTGTACTTCTAATCTTCATGAGTTTTACAGTCTACTGCTATTTTTGAGGCTGAATTAAATAGTTGGTAATGAGGTAAAGTTGTGCGTGGCTTCTCCGCCATCTTGGCTCCGCCCCCTATAGATTTCAAGTGCTATATATTCTCAAATCAACTAGAAAAAACCTTTGAAGAGAAATACTATCCAATTACAGAGAAAGAACTGATAAGTAGAAGTACAAATATTTACAAATCTTTGTCAAATTGAATGCTTTCCTAGTGTGGGATGGGGTGAAAGGAGAAAGTTCAGAATTTAAAATGTTAAAAAATAATAATAAATTATAAAGATAAAAGAGAACAGTTTTATGTACCAAAACAAAAAATAAGGAGGAAGGAAGGAAGGAAGGAAGGAAGGAAGGAAGGAAGGAAGGAAGGAAGGAAGGAAGGAAGGAAGGAAGGAAGGAAGGAAGGAAGGAAGGAAGGAAGGAAGGAAGGAAGGAAGGAAGGAAGGAAGGAAGGAAGGCTAAGAGTTGTGGCAGATAGAATACCAGTCCTGGAGTCAGGAAGACACCTTCCTAAGTTCAGATTTGGCCTCAGACACTTACTAACTCTATGGCCCCTGTTTGCCTCAGTTTCCTCATTTATAAAATGAACTGGAGAAGTAAATGGCAAACCACTCCAGTATCTTTGCTAAAAAAACAAAAACAAAAACACACACAAAAAAATCACAATAACCCAAATGGCATCATGAAGAGTCAGACATAACAAAATAACAAGTCAATATCATACTTAGACTTACTTTTCTATTTGGGTTTGACACTGATTAGTCCAATTGACTCATTTTATAATTGTTAAAACTAAGAATTAAAAAAGTAAAAGAACTTGCCAACATCATGCAAAGAAAATCTGGGATAAAGCTTCCACAAAATCCATTAGTCTTCCCCTGTTCATCTAGAATGATGCTATTTCCCTCAATAGCTCAACATCTATTCTAAGCCCATTTATGATCTTTGAAGACATGTCACGCTATGGTATAAATACATGTTAAACTGAATTTGATGCCATGTTTCCACTATCCAATATTCCATGATCTGAAGGGGGAAAAGGAATAAAGAAAGGAACACGATCATCCAAGCAGACCTTGGGATCAAACTCAAAGGAATTTTAATAAACACAATTAACCTTCTTTTAATTTATGCCAGAAAACATAAAAAGCATCTGCTCATGGGGCAAAAAAAAAGAAACAAAAACTGAAGGCAAACATTTAACATGAAAAATAGGTGTACATAGAGGAGATAAATTACAACACTGTTCCAGATCCAGAGAAGTCTTTCCAGTGAATGAAACATACATATATTGTCAGCCAAGAAACTATCCAAGCATTATGAATTCAATGCTTTACTATACTTACCCTATTATGTATGTCAAAATACTCTGCAAAGCCATTTCATATCTTGCCAATGTAGAATTCCAGGTCATGACCTGCTAATTGATGCCAACTATAGTTCTACAAAGGAAGTTTTTGTGGTCCTTGCATCTAAGCATGGGGTTGTGATGTCATTTGAAAAAAAGTAGTACCAAGCAACATTTTTGATCCATCAACAGTAGAATAATAGATTTGTATCCCAAAGAGATTAAAAAAAAGATGAAAAGAGTTAATTGTGCAAAAATATTTATAGTAATTAATAATTAATTGGGGAATGGCTGAACAAATTGTTTTCTATGATTATGATGGATTACTTTTGTGCTATAAGAAATGATGAGCAAGATATCTTCAGAAAAATCTGGGAAGCTTATATGAAGATACAAAGTGAAGTGAACAGAACCAAATCACTGTACACAGTAACAGCAATATTGTAAAGATAATCAATTGTGAAAGACATTATTACTCTGATGAAGATAATGACTTAAGCTTCTTCTAAAGGACCCATGATGAAAAATGCTATCCATCTCCAGAAAGAAAACAAATGAACTCTAAATGTATACTGAAGCACTATTTTACTCTCTTTATGCTTGTCTATCTTGTTTGTGTTTTCTTTTGCAATATAAGTAATGTGGAAATTTGCATGTCCATGTTTATAATCAATACAAAATTCATTGCCTTCTCAAAGGGAGGGGTGAGGAAGAAAGCAAGGTAGTAGATTTGGAACTTGAAATGTTAAAAATGGCTGCAGAAAAAAATTTACATGTAATTGGAAATACTTAGTAAAATGATAAAAATAATTCTTAAAAAGAAAAATCTAATACCTTCTAGTTTAGCCTTATATTGTACTTTTCAGTTTACACAAAAAGCTTCCCATACAATAATACTGAGAGGTAGGTACTATAATGTTGAATCCCATTTTAGAGATGAATAAATTGAAACCCATGGAAGTAAATTGCTTAAGGTGATACACCTAATATACCCTAACCCATGTTTTTGAGTCTAATACCCCTGCCAATACATCTAAATTTATAAGATCATTTTTAACACCAAAGGCTTTCTAATAAAAGTTTAACAATTGGCTCTCTAAGGAGGGGGAGAATGTACACAAAACAAACTTTTAAGTCTATTTTATTTTTTAAGTCTATTTTATATTTTTCTAACCTCTATTTTAACATTTTCTTTACCAGTACATTAAGTCTAAGCAACCAATAATACAATAAATCAAACACTGATTTGTAGCATTTCTTTATTTCATAACAACAACAACAAAAAAATTATCAGCTCTCGAGTTGGTGTGAATTGATTCCAGCACAACCTTTTAGAGATAAGTAAGAATCTCAAAAGTCATTAAAGTTCTAGTTTTCTGTTTTATAGAATAGGAAAGTAAAACCTATATAAGTTAAACAATTTGCTCAGGGTTACCCAAGCAATAGATATCAGAGCTAATATTTATATATAATTTATCATATTTATTTACATATGATATGTACTCAGGTCATCTGAGTTTAAATTCAACCAACTTTCTTTTGAACTATACATCCTCTCTAAGTTGAATAAAGCTTAACATTACAATTAAGGGTATTACTAGTAATTTTTGCAATGTAGTTTTCTCATTATTTATGCAAATGTTTCCTGATGGTGTAAATGATAGCTATAATGCATGGAGAGATATAAAGCACATATACAAATTTATGGTAGATTGTAAAATCCTCTATTAAACTGTAAGCTCCTTCAAGAAAGGGACTGTCTTCTTTGTAACACCAGTACATAGCATAAGTGCCTGACAAATAATAGATGCTTAATCAATGTTATTAATTGATATTTATAGTTCTACTTTATTTTGTAGCAAAGAACTGGAAAGATTGTGAATGCTCATCAATTAGAGAATGACTGAACAACTTACAGTACATGAACCTACTGTAATATCATTGTGTCATAAGAAATAAAGAACATGAAAGAGAGAAACTTAGGAAAATCTATATGATTGATATAAAGAGAAATTAGAAAAACAATTTGCACAATGACAATGATAATGCAAAAGAAAACAATTTTGTAAGACCTCACTGGTCAATGCAATGATCAATCTTCTGTCTTTAGAAAATTGAGGATAAATCATTCTTCCCATGTCTTGGTAGAGAAGTGATAGACTAGAGAAAGATACAGGATGAGGAAGATATTTTCACATATGGTCACCAATTCTTTAATCCCCAAAAGTAATGGTTTCTTTTCAATCCTCAGACCAACTCCATCATAGTAATAAATGCAAATTTTTCTACAGTACATTCTCCTTCTAATTTTCTGTCTTCTCTAAATTTTTATAATCTGTCTGTTTGTCTTTCTGTCTCTTTTGCTTTCTCTCTCTCTTTTTCTCTCTATTGGTACAAGCTCCCATTACGTTGTGTCCTTCCCAACATTAATATCAGCAATTAGTGCTCGAATTTTGTTTAAACAATTAAAATAATTAGCTTTTACAAAAGGATATTTGCTAAAAGAGATATCAAAGATAGTAATACAAACAATTCCCCAAAAGTTGGGCATTCCCCTTGATATCTTGGTCCCTGAGAAGAGTAGGCTCAACCTTAAAGGCTCAACCAATTGCTACAGACATTCATACTACAAAGCTCACTTCCAAATGTGTCATAACTAATGTACAAAGTCACTTCAGAAAACAGTGCCTGGCACCTGCCTAGAATACCTGTCATTTCCTATCTCAGATACTTCCTATATGACTCTGGGCAATTCACTAAATCCTCTTTACCTCAGTTTCCTCATCTGCAAAATGAATTAGAGACAGAAATGATAAACTACTCCAGTATTTTCATCAAGAAAACCTTAAAAGGCTGTGAGACACAACTAAAACATAAACAAACAGCTGAAATACCTGTGAAATCATGTAAAACATTTCCCATTAGCCATATTTCCAAAAAAAAAAGCTAAGAAAATAAAAGAAAAAATTGTGTTTCAATTTGCACTCAGAGTTCATCAATTTTCTCTGGAGGTGGATAGTACTTTTTCAACATGAGTCCTTTTGAACTATATTGGATCATTGTATTTTTCAGAAGTTTTTCACTATTGATCATCATTGCATTGTTCTTTCTGTGCATAACATTCTTCCCATTCTTCTCTGTTCACTTTTTATTAGTTCAAAGAGGTTTTGCCATTTTTTCCTGAAATTCCTCCCCCTTGTCATTCCCTACACTAAAATAGTACTCTATCATAAACATATACTACAAATTGTTCAGCCATTCTCCAATTGATGAGCATCCCCTTGTTTTACAATTTTTTGCCACCACATAAAAGAGCTGATAATTATTTCTGGGCATATAGGTCCTATCCCTTTTTCTTTGATCTCTGTAGTTTACAAAACTAGCAGTGATATTGCTGGATCAAAGGATATAAACAGTTTTATAGCCCTTTGGGAATAGTTCCAAATTGTTCACCAGTACGATTAGACCAATTCACTACCACAATAATAGTTTATTAGTGTTTATTTTTCTCTCATCCCATCAAGCATTTGTCATTTCTGATATGTCCAAAGTGGTATTGCAGAGTTGTTTTAATTTGCCTTTCTCTAATCAAAAGTGATTTAATTCATTTTATATGATTTATAAATACCTTTGGTTTCTTCTTAAAATTTCCTATTTATAGGCTTTAACTATTTGTCAAAAATTGGGCATAGACTTTTTTATTATAACTTCTTATTGACAGAACATATGCATGGGTAATTTTTTACAAAATTTCGCTTGCACTCACTTTCTGTTCCCTCCCTCCACCCCCTCCCCTAGATGGCAGGCAGTCTTATACATGTTAAATATAGTATAATATATCCTAGATACAATATATGTGTGCAGAACCGTACAGTTCTCTTTTTGCACAAGAAGAATTGGATTCCAAAGGTAAAAATAGGCTGGAAAGAAAAACAAAAATGCAAACAGTTCATACTCATTTCCCAGTGTTCCTTCTCTGGATGTAGCTGATTCTGTCATTGATCAATTGGAACTGAATTAGATCTTCTCTTTGTCGAAGATATCTACTTCCATCAGAATACATCCCCATACAGTATTGTTCTTTAAGAGTATAATGATCTCCTGGTTCTGCTCATTTCACTCAGCATCAGTTCATGTAAGTCTCTCCAAGCCTCTCTGTATTCCTCCTGCTGGTCATTTCTTACAAAACAACAATGTTCCATAACATTCATATACCACAATTTACCCAACCATTCTCCAATTGATGGGTATCCATTCATTTTCCAGTTTCTAGGACTGTCACAAATGTTTTGGCACATACAGGTCCCTTTCCCTTCTTCAGTATTTCTTTGGGATATAAGCCCAGTAGTAATACTGCTGGATCAAAGGGCATGCACAGTTTGATAACTTTGGGGGCATAATTCCATATTGCTCTCCAGAATAGTTGGATTCGTTCACAACTCCACCAACAATGCTTCAGTGCATAGACTTTTTAAAAATAAATTTTATTTCTACTTCATTGCCTGTGGTACCTGTTAGCATAGTTTCTCTGATTATTCCTTTTAAGTGGGTTGATTTTTGCTTTTACTTTGTCTGTAATCATGATTGCTACCCTTGCCCTTTTTTTAGTTTAGCTGAAAAATATAACATTCTGTTCCATTCCTCCATTTTAACTCTATGCTTTTCCATATCAAATGTGTCATTTGAAAATAATATATTATTGGACTCTGGTTTCTAATCCATTCTTTTATCTGCTTCTGTTTCATTAATGAGCTCATCCCATCCACATACACATTTATACTTAGTAACTCTGTTGCCCTCCATTCCAATTTCTTCTGTTTATTCATCTCTTTCTTTTTATACTATCCATTTTCAAGTCTATTTTGCTTTTCTGCCTCCCTTAATCTGCTGGCCCTTTTGTCATCATTCCTTTTCTCTTATCCCTTCCTCTCCTATTTTTCATTTGTGTTCATTATATTTCTATATACAAATGAGTGTGTGCATATATTCTTCCCTTTGAGCCAATTTCAATGTGAGATTGAAACAGTCCATTACTCTACCTATCTCCATTTCATTTGTACCCCTCTTTTATGTGAGAAAAATTTCCCCATTCTACCTTTTTCTTCCTCCTTCTCCGAGTGAGGTCCTCTTTCTGACCCTTTCATTTTAGGGTGAGATCACTCCAACACAATTGACTTACATCCATCTATATAAACTCCCTTTGCTTGAATAATTATAAAGTTTTGGGGAGTTACATGTATCATCTTCCTACACAGGCATGTAAACAGTTTAATTTTATTGGGTCCTTTATGATTACTCTTTCATGTTTATTTTTTTGAGATTCTCTTGAGTCTTATTTTTGAATGTCAGATTTTCTATTCAGCTCTGGTTTTTTCATCAGACATTTCATTAAATTTCCATTTTTCCTCCTTAAGAATTATATTCAGTTTGTTGGGTGAATATTCTTGGTTGTAATCCGATTTCTTTTGTCCTCTGGAATATCATATCACAAGTCCCTCACTCCTTTACCAGGGGAGCCACTAAATCTTCTGCAATCCTGACTGTAGTTCCAGAATATTTAGATTGTTTCTTTCTGGCAGTTTGATGTGGGAGCTCTGGAATTTGGCTATTTGCAATATAGTTGGATGTTTTCACTTGGGGATCTCTTTCAGGAGGTAATCAGTGAATTCCTTCCATTTCTATTTTACTTCTTATATCTAAGATATCAAGGCAGTTTTCCTTGACAATTTTCTGAAATATTACATCTAGGCTCTTTCTTTGATCATGACTCTCAAGCAATATAATAATTCCTTCTTGATTTATTTTCCTGGTCAATTTTTTCCCGATGAGAAATTCCACATTTTCTTTTACCTTTTAAATTTTTTGATATTTTGTTTTTTAATTTCCTAATATCTTGTAGAATAATTAGCTTCTACTTGCCTGACTCATATTTAAGTAATTAATTTCTTTAGTGAGATTTTATACCTCTTTTTTCATTTAGTCATTTCTATTTTTTCACATTTATATGGCATTTTGATGTTGACAAAATGTTTTTGGTTTTTTAGATTATACATGTACAATTTTTTTACATATTTCTATATGAGTTATGTTGGGAGAGAAAAATCAGAACAAAAGGATAAAACCATGAGAAAAAAACAGAAGAAAGAAAAAAGGTGAAATTTAATGCATTGATCTACATTGAGTCTTCATATTTCTTTCTCTAGACACAGATAGCATTTTTCCATCCAAAGTTTATTGGAATTGCCTTAGAGCACTGAATTGTTGAAAAGAACCAAGTCTGATATAGTTATCACATAATTGTGTTGCTTTGTACAATGTATTCTTTGTTCTATTTGCTTCAATCAGAATCAGTTCATATAAATCTTTCCAGGCTTTTCTAAAATCAACCTGTTTATCATTTTTCTAGAGCAATAATATTCCATTTCTTTCATATACCATAACTTATTCAGCCATTCCCAAGGTGATGGGCAGCTAATCATTTTCCAATTCTTTGCCATCACAAAAAAGTGGTTATAAATGTTTTTGCACATGTACATCCTTTTTCTTCTTTTATTATTTCTTTGGAATCCACTGCTGGATCAAAGGTATGCACAGTTTTATAGCCCTTTGGCCATAGTTCTAAATTACTCTCCAGAAAGGTTGAATCCATTCACAACTTCACCAAAAAAGTCATTTCTATTTAAAGGTATTCTTTTCTTCAGAATTTTTGTGCCTCTTTTACCAATTTTTTAATTCTCTTTTCATTCCAAACAACCTTAAAATACCACCTCAAACCAAATTTTGAACTGATAGAGTTTAAAAAAAAAAAAGGTCAAGGTGAGATACTTTTCCTAAAAAATTTAGGAATTCAGCTTTAAAAGTTAGTGACACTGAAGTGGAAGCCTAACTGGCACTGATCAGCAACACTATTGCCCATACAAAATATTGGGTTACAATCCCACTCATATCTTTCTTTGGGCTTGAGTCTAATTAACATTTTTTTCTTTGAGGCTTTGCTTGTAGCTTTTTTCACATTGTTGTCTTCTGAGTTTATTTTTTGGTCTTCCCTACCACTACAATATCTTTTTATGGCTCCTGCAACCACAAGCATTAGTGGACTCTGCCTTAGAACTGCAATCAGGACCTTCATCTCTCATGACCAACTTCCAGCACTCCTCTCTGTCCTGAAATTATAACCCAGTATTGTGTATGGGCAATAGAGTTGCTGATCAGTGTCAGTTAGGCTTCCACTTCAGTGTCACTAACTTTTTAAGCTGAATTCCTAATTTTTTTAGGGCAGGAAAGTATCTTAACCTGACTTTTTCTTTTTTTTTTTTTTTTTTTTTTTTTACTCTATCACTTCAAAATTTGATTTGAGGTGGTATTTAAGATTGTTTGGAAAGCAACATTGAGAAAGTTTATCTGAGTTGCCTCTGCTCCACTTTTTGTCTCTACCCCTTTCTGGTCATGTTTTTTTTGCAAGAGATTTAAGCCAAATCAGAAATGATTTTCTTTCTTTGTTCTAGGTTTTGTTCTCAAGAACTGTCCATTGTACCACTACTAAAGCAATACCCCCAAAGATATCATAAAAAAGGAAAAAGATCTACATATACAAAAATATGTATAGCAGTTCCTTTTGTGGTAGCAAGGAATTGGAAATTGAGAAGATGTCCATCAATTGGGCAATGGTCAAACAAGTCGTAGTATATGAATGTAATTAAATATTACTGTTCTATAAGAAATGATGAGGTCAGATTTCAATAGTGATAATATTTAATATTTAATTTTCCCCACGTACATGTAATTTTTTCACATTTATTTTTTAAATTCTGAGTTCCAGATTCTTCCCATTCCTCCTCATTTACCCCCATTGAGAAGGCCCATGTAAAATTGTGCAAAACATTTCCATAAAAGTCATGCTGTAAAAGAAAACATAGTTCTTCCCTCACAAAAAAAAAATCCTTAAGAAAAAAAAATTTAAATGTTTTGGTCTGTATTCAGACATAATCAGTTCTTTCTCTGGCTATAGGTAGCATTTTTTCATCATAAATTCTTCAGAGTACTCTTGGGTCATTGTACTGCTGAGAATAACAGGTTAACCTATATTAAGTCCTTTATGATTTTCCTTTCCTAATTATCTCCTTAAGTTTCTCCAGAATGGTGTGTTTGAAAACCAAATTTTCTACTCATCTCTGGTCTTTTAATTTTGAATATTTGAAAGTCCTCTATTTCATTGGATATCCACCTTTCCCCTAAAGGATTATAATCAGTTTTACTGGGTGATTCTTGGCTGTAATCCTAGTTCTATTGTTCTCCAAAAAATCATATTCCAAGCCCTCTGATCCTTTAATGTAGAAGCTAGATGCAAAATCTTGTGTTATCCTTACTATAACTCCATTATACTTGAATTATTTCTTTCTGGATGGTTGAAATATTTTTCCTTTACCTGGAAGTTCTAGAATTTGGTTATAATATTTCTGAGAATTTTCATCTTGGGATCTCTTTCAGGAGGTGATCATTAGATTCTTTCAGTTTCTATTTTACCCTCTGATTCTAGAATATCTGGACAGTATTCTTTGATAATTTACTGAAAGATTATGAACAAGCTCTTTTAAAAAATAATAAATACTTTTTGTTTATCAAAATATATGCAAAGATAATTTTTAACATTCACTCTTGCAAAACCCTGATTTCCAAATTTTTATTCCTCTCTTCCTTGTTTCCCCTCCTCTAGCAAGTAATCCAATATAGGTTAAACATGTTCAATTCTTCTAAAAATATTTACACATTTATCATTCTGCACAAGAAAAATCAGATCAAAAAGGAAGAAAAAGAAAAAAGAAAGAAGCAAACAACAATAAATAAGGCAAAAATGCTATTTTGGGATCCACATTCAGGCCCCATAGTCCGCTCTATGGATGTAGATTGCTCTCTCCATCACAAGTCTACTGGAACTGGCCTGAATCACTTCATTGTTGAAAAGTCTATGATCGTGACTTTTAGGTAGACCAATAGTTTTAAAATTATTTCTCCCAAATCTATTTTTCAGGTCAGTTGTTTTTCCAACGAGAAAATTTTACATTTTTGTGTCAAATTTCATATTTTTCACAAATGCTCAATTTTACATTTTTCCTATGTTTTCATTCTTTTGGATTTGTTTTATTGTATCTCTATTTCTCATAATGTCATTAGCTTCCATCTGTTCAATTATAATTTTTAAGGCCTTATTTTCCTCAATGAGCTTTTGTGCTTCCTTTCCCATATGACCAATTTTGCTCTCTAAGGCATTCTCCCCATTATTTTTGTTTTTCTTTTGTTTTGTTTTGTTTGTATTTCTATTTGCATCACTTTCAATTTTATTCTCATTTTTCCTCTAGTTCTCTTACCTTTGAGCTCTTCCATGGTCTGAGACCAATTCTTATTTTTCCTGGAGACTTTGGATATAGGAGCTTTGACTTTATCATCTTCTGAGTATGTATTTTAATCTTACTTTTTTCTGCATAGTAGCTTTCTATGGTCAGAATCTTTTCCTGTTGTTTGTTCATTTCCCCAATCTATCACTTGGCTTTTCACTGTTTGTTAAAGTAAGGCTCTGTTTCAATAGTGGAAGATGCACGGTCCCAAGCTTCAAGGATTTTGCACAGCTGTTTTCAGAGGTCCTTCTTTGGACTTGTACTGTGAGCCAGCATTTCTACCCAGATCTGAGTATGGGTAAAGCAACAGAGTTCTGTCATAATGTCACCAAATAAGACTCTGCAATCTCCCTCTGCTAGCTATTTCAACCCTTCCCCTTCCCCAGTCATCATGTGCTCAGATCTCTGGAAGCCACTGGCACTGGCAATGTGCTGTTGCCTGCAGTGTTGATTCAGTAGCTCACCAAGCCTGATCCTGAGTTGGAACTTCCCATACACCATAGTGCACCAAATACTTCCTGATGAGTTTTTCTTGGCCTCTGTGGGCTGAGAGGTCTGGAGAGCACTACTATTGCCACCAAGTTAGAAGCTCCATGGCCTGTTCCTTCTTTCATGGGCCTTGGGCTATGCAAGTATGGCCTGCATGGCAATTGCACTTCAGACCCACCCCAATGCAACAGACCTCTCCTACCAATCTTTCAAGCTGGCTTCAGCTGGAAAATTGTTCCACTCTGTCTTTTTGTGAGTTTTGATGTTCTATAATTTGTTTAGACTCATTTTTAAAAGGGTCCAGGGGAGAGCTCCAGCAAGTTCCCACTTTCACTCCAATAATTTTGGCTCTGCCTCTGAACAGGCAGATTTTTTTAAAAAACTAACCTAGAAAGACTTACATGAACTGATGCTAAGTGAAGTGAGCAGAACCAGGATAATATTGTACACATAATAACCTGGTGTGATCAACAATTGCTGACTTTGCTCTTCTCTAAAATTCAGTGATCTAAGACAACTCCAAAAGATTCATGTTAGAAATGCTGTTCCCATCAAGAGAATGAACTGATGGAATTTGAATGCAGATCAAAGTATACTGTTTTCATTTTTTGTTTGTTTTTTTAATGATTTTTTTTTCCTTTTTCTGTTTCTTCTTTTACAACCTAATGTAGAAATATGTTTTATATGATTGTACATATATAACCCTTATGAAACTGCTTGTCATTTTGGGGAGGGGGAAAGGAAGGAAGAAAGGAAGAAATATTTGGAACCCAAAATCTTTCAAAAAGTAAATATTGAACATTGTCTTTACACGTAATTGGAAAAAATACAATACTCTAAATTTAAAAAGAAAAAAATAGTATTGCCCATTGTTCTGGATGGGGCTATTTAGACATACATTTTAACCCAAATAATATCAAGTTGTGTTGTTTTGTTTTGTTTTGTTTTTTAAAGTAGTCAATAAAAACTCTAGCAGCAGATTCTATGAGGTCTATTGTTTTAAATTGTTTATACTTTTAATGGCTGAGAAAGAATATAATTAGGAATCATTTCTACAAACAGCCTGGATTACATTTTGTATTTATAAACTAGCAATTTTGTTAGAAATTTGGAATGAGTAGCTCTCCCTATCTGAGTGATTTTGATTTTTTTGTGGGGGAGGGGGGGATGTGGGAAATGAGGACCTAGTCCTTTGCTTTGAATTAGTCTTCTCTCAGCAAGAAGTCTGAGACTTAAGAAACTTCCTTGACTTAGAAAATTTCTGGCATTTTTTGTGTTAAGTTTTGTTTCAGAAGTTTGGCTTTTGTTTTCCTGCTCTGGAAAACACTCTTTTTTGCAAGGTTTGCTTTTATTTTTCACTTTCATAGGAAGTAGAAAAAAATTTTGAGTACCAAAGATAGTTTTGTTTCTAGCTGTAGCCTGGAATACTTTTAATCTATTTTTATGTCTTATGGTTTTTTTGAAGGTGTAACAAATTTATCTATATAAGCATAATAAGGTATAACAATCATCTATAAAATTATAGATTTATTGCATTGTATAATGTATAATTTTACAATGATATTGTATGTAATATCATTATATGATTTTATATATAATATGTATACATTCTATATATTACATATAATTTCTATCACATATCATATAATCTCTCTAAATATGTAATTATATATACATTATATATGTACAATGTCCAATATATCTATATTATATAATTATATAATCATTGCATTTTAGCTGTATATTTCATAATAATCTGAATGCTACTAAATACATAATTACTTATTGTATATTGATAGATGAAAAAAAATCAGTCACTGATATTCTGAAGTGACCATGTTCTAATGTTGCTTGACTTTGATTACGTGCAGTCAGCCTGCAGAAAAGAGCAGTTGATATCATCACATCTGTGCACCACAGAAACCATGGCTAAGTATGGTCAAGGTGAGACAATTACTCATAAACTTATCCACAGAGCTCAGTCTTAAGAGGCTCCAGACTTTCAGAATTATGAGCCAGATGAGCTAAACAAGGCAATATCAGCACCAGTGTTGAGTTACAATCACAGCCTGAGATAATCAGGTAAGAGATGGGAGTACACAATGCTATTCTCACTGAAAAGGTATAAGGCTAAGGGAATAAAGGGTATAAAAACATGAATAACATATCCACTTTTTGTCTTAAGTATGGATTAGGTAGTAATACTTATTTTGGATGTGCTAGCAAAGGCAACAGTGTCTCAGTCATTAAGAATTTAAAATCTTCTGATTCAACTTTGGGAAATTGGAATGGAGCCAGGGAAGAAATCACCATGGACCATAAAGAGAGTTATCTACCTTATTATCATTTCTTTATGGATTTATTGCATATGTGCTCATAGGATCTCATACAGAGATGATGGTAAAAATTGAGAATTTGGCCTGCAATTCTGTCCTCTTCAGTGGATTTCAAGTTACCCTCATTTTCCTATCTTTTTATGACAGGTATTGAGTAGATATCTATAAAGTCTTTGGCAAAGCTTGAACTTGGTGTTTTGAATGGCACGGATTAGCTATGTCTAAGATATATTCAGGTAAGCTTGGACTTACCTAAGGAAGTTGTTGTAAAGAATGGACACTCTGGTACTGGTATGTCCAGATCATCCAACGGTCCACTAGTGTCAAATATAATTGGAACTAATTTTAGCCTTTTCAAAATTTTAGTAGAATACTTCAAGGGACAAGCTGTGTCTCAATATCTGCACACTTTGACCATCCAAGCATAATGTCCCATGGCTTACAAGACAATAGTGACAAGAAGTTCCAGCAAATACCACAATGGAGCCATGACTTTTCATTCTGTGTACTGGGCCTTGAAGATTGATTTTGGTTTCTCCCTAGTATTACAAGGATAGATTGAATCTGGGACTCAGGAAGAGAACAGGTATGTTCTTATTATATGGGTGAGATGTGGGATGTGCTTAAAGTGCAACCCACAGAATCCAGCTCATTAATTTCAGAACATTCAGAGAAAGATCTAGGATGATTTCTCTCTGTGTGACGAATGATCTCAGAAGCCATTTCAAAAAAAATGATGGTTAATGGCATCATCACAGAATGCAGCAGCACTTTTGCATCACCTATAGTGATGGTACCTAAGAAAAATGAAATGAAAGGAATATATATATATATATATATATATATATATATATATATATATATATATATATATTACTAAACTTGAAAAAAAAGGACTGAAGTATTCTGAGCAATGGGTACAAGATGCACCAGATTGTCTGCTATCATTTGGTGGTTTTCAGTCTATGATTTGCAAAGTACCAGATTTTTATGTCTAAGAGACAAGGATTTCATCTTTTCAAGGACTTACAAATTAGCTGGAAAATTATTTCATCAAAGTAATTGAGAAAATAAGCAACTTGGCTTTTTATAAAATCACTGGAGAGAAAGGAAAGAGGCCTCTCATTATTATTCACAGCACAAAGAACTGGACTTTCTAGAAAGCAGGTGGAGAGAACTGATGCACACTCACCTAATAAATGACTGAGATAAAGGGACTGTCCACCAGCTGTACAAACACTCTCTGACCCAGATATAAGCACCCAAAGTGATATAGACAGCAAAGGATATATACGACTGAAAACAGATGCAGGCCCTTCATCTTCCAAACTGCTACAGAAGCTCACGGGGTACAGTTTAAATCCATAGAGCTTGAACATACTGACTGCCAACCTGGCATAGCTGCCAGCCCAGAGATAGACACACAAATCTACAGCAATCCTATGGTCAGCCCATATCAGTTCCTGGCTCCGATATAGAAGCAGAGAGATTTGTCAGTGAACAGGAGAAATAAGTCTATTAGATCAATCACTAGGCTAAATTATAGTATTTATGCTTAAACCTAAAGGCATAAAGTTATGGTATTATGCTTAATCCTAAAGGCATGTATCTGGGAGATAATACTAAAAATTACCTATCTGAAATGTGTCTTAGATGTAATTGTATACATACATACATATATATAATACACACACACACACATATATATATATATGTATATACATATACATATATATATATAGTTGTTATATGTGAATTACTACATGTTTGAGTGTGGTAGATTTTTAATTTTTCTGTTATATTTATTAGAAATGTTTTGTGTTATGTTCATGCTATATCAATTTCTCTTAACTCTTTTGTGAATAGGCTAATGTTTATAGGTAAATTGTATTATATATATGTATATGTATATATATATATATATATATATATATATATATATATATATATATAACAGTGATATTGTTGCATCTAGTTATCTTCATTTTGTTAGACATAATTACTGCTTTTGATTGACCACCATGTACTATTGATATTTATATTTATTTAAAATATGTATGTCTTATGTCCTATATGGAATTAAGCATGTTGTCACTGTGGTATCCTTCCAGGTGATGCTTTGTGTAGTACCATGTCCACTGCAGGTATTAATATGCATTATTAATATTTCAGTTTCAATGATAATGAAAGTTGGTTATCTGGAACACTTTCAGAGTGAGGAATATAATTTGCAAACTAGAAGTTCTCCTGGGCGGGAAACCCTATCTCTTGCAATAAAGGCAGAGATTAAAAAAAAAAAAAAGATAAATGGGAAGGAAGGGGAAAGGTAGACTACAATACAATCATTTTCTGGGCCTGAGTGAGTACTTTCCCATGACAAGCCCACCAGTGCAGGACAATAGGAGCATTCTTCAATCCTGTGCAAAAAGTTCTTATGCTATTGTTTAATATCCTGAGGGTTGTCATTTGATGGGGGACAGAACCTGGGACACCAGGAAAATTATTCTTATTGCTTGAAAGTGCTGATACTTGTGTTTATACTATATATTTACAATTTTTTAAACTGCCCCAGCTGATCTTTGCAAGGGTTTGCAAAGTGAAGTTTATGTCCCATAGAAGGGATTTAAACCCTGATGAAAACCCGTTAGTATGGGACTCTTTTTATTGGTGCAAATAAATTTCTGGTGCTTTTATGAAGTGTGGGGCAAAGTTAGAAAGAGAGAAGAGTTCAAGTCTCTTCAGTTCTTCTTGAGACAGTCTTTGAATTCTTTTTAAGCTTTTAGTCTCTTCAGGAATTGTTGGCTTCCAGCTTTGAGAGGAAAGGTAAAAGGAACCAACCCTACCTCAGGTTACTGAACAATAATATCCTGGGAAGAAACTGACATGAGAAAAACAGCCAGTATCCATCATATTCCTATTCCCATTTTGAGACTAGAGACTTTGGAAACCTCTCCCTCAGTTGAGGTCTGAAACTCTTGCTTGGTTGAGCTGTTACCTCACTCCCAATGAAAGAGCTCTTTTACTCTGTGTTGCCTGACACATATTCTCATATGAATATTTTCTCTGATTTCTGTGTTGCTACAATTTGAATAAACGGGAATTCTTTAATAATTTCTATGTATGCTCATTGTAAAACTGGCTTGGGGGAGGAAGTGTCAAGCCTATACATAAAGCTCAATGTCCTCCTTTCCCTAATAATGAAACAATGATTAGCTTCAACCTGATCATATTCCCTAGACTAGCAATATTTAAGGAAGTAATTCTAGAATTCTAATCTGGTACATTCACCCTTCTCTCTCAGGAGAACAGAATGATTTCCAGCTCCCTGAAAATTTTGTTGCTTCTTCTGGTAGGAATTCAAAGTCTCCTTTGATGAAGGGTGAGGAAAAAGAGGATAGAGTTGTCTTTTCTACCTTCCGTGGAGCCACACAATGATACCCCCAAACTACATGTGAAGAGACAGACACTCACAACACATGGGGTCTCACTACACATATAAAATGCATATACATTTTCTCCTATTCCATCAAGGCAGAAAGAGGAAGTCATCCATCAACTCTTTAGGAAGAAGTGTATAGAGGTCTAATTGCTTGCATGAAAAGCTTTTCCTTTAAGGCTCTGGTAGAGATCAAAAAGCTATTCTTGGTTTTAGAGTGGTCTTTGATCTTCTTATTCTTACACAGCTTGAAATTAACACTCTTAGAGGGGATTCTCTCCCTCAAAGACTTCCTATTGTAGGTCAGAGAGTTACAGAGATAGAAATTTGAGGAGACTTCTAAGACATGCAAATGTTTCTATCCCCTCTTCTTTTCATTTTCTACTTTTAAATCTGGGGGGAAAGTGAAGAACTATCACCAGAGAGGGAGGAATGGAACTGGAATGGAGAATAGAGTTGCTTTTCCTGGATTTGATCCATTCAGATGTGAAGTACACCCATATAGCATAGGGACATTGTAGAGACACAATGAGTGGCTCACCCTTCCCTGACCACCAGGGAAAAGCATTTTATAGAAGAGTAGTGCTTTGGGGTTTAATTGCTGAATTCATTGCTCCCCTATTTCCTGATTAGAACAGAAGATAAAGGGAAGATAAAGAGAATAAGTAGGACCAATCGGAACTTGATTTCTATCTTTCCTTCCAATTTGTGATGACTTCACTTAAACTCTTAATTAGGGATTGTTTCCATTTCTGACTCAACTATTGTCTATTATCAGGGACATCTGGTAAATTTTGAATGGTTATCTGAGGAGAGGGGGTCAAATGAAATGTATGCATGCACACTCAAGTTAAAATTTGCACTATCAAAATTTTTTCATCATTTTCTTAAGTCTAGGGAATCAGTAGAGTAATAAATCAAGACTTGATTTGGAGCATTTGACAATTTCTGCAGTACAAATACTTATATTGAAAATTTAACAATCACCTCAAACCATATGAACCAGCTCCAGCTCTGATATCTTTGTCCATAATCAAACTTGCAAAGAATCATAGAAGTTGATGAGAAAAGCATTGTCCCTAGTATTTCTTTTCTTTTAATACAATATCATTTTTTCTTGCTCAACATGATAAATATGAAAATATGTTTTAAAGGATCTCACATATTTAACTATATCAGACTGCTTGCTGTTTGGGGGAGGGGGAAGTGAAGGAGAGAGAAAAATTTGAAATGAAAGATTTTGCAAAGGTGAATGTTGGAAAAATAAAATGCTTTTGAGGGAAAAAAGAAAGAAAAAAATTAATACAGTATCATTTATTAATTTGGTTCTAAAGAGTTTTCTCTCAAACAAATTCTAATCTGTAAAGAGCAATTTTAACAAAGTGATTGAGTATTCTGGAAATGATAATTTAGATCCATCAACACATCAGTCACCAAAGATTTATTAAATGCCTACAACATGCTACCTGTGGGCATCTAAGTGACACAACATAGAAAGTACTGGGCCTGAAATCAGCAAAACCAGATTTCAAATCTAACTACCTGTATAATACTGGGCAAGGCACTGCATAAAACTGGAGAAGGAAATGGCAATCCATTATGGTATCTTTGCCCAGACAACCCCTTGTACCCCTGACCTACTGGTCAGGGATCACAAAGAATAACTAAATAACAACATCCCTGTGCTAGATACTAGGGATACAAAAGCAAAGCTTTTTTTAAAAAATCTCAATTTCAAAGAATTTTTTTCTCCTTTACTTAAATTTCTTTATAAGGAGGTTAGCCATTTTTACTAAAATGGTACTATAATGGATAATAATATTTTCACTCAATGTCTCTGATAGAGTATCCCCACAATGTCAACAAAGTGGTAAATCTGCTTCCAAGACAACCATGATAAAGAGTAATGTAAGTACTTGGGGAGATATTGGAATATGTTCTGTAACTACTTCTCCTAGCCACATGATAAATGATAGATAGTTTCTGGTTCTGGCTACATGGCTGGAACTTGATGTGCCTTCAACAAGGCACTAATTAGTACCTACAGCTTTAGCCATTTTTCTCTTGACTGTGCTGCTATTCGTTGATTTTTTTTATCTGATAGTGCTCAATGAGAGAAAACAGGTCACAAATATCAAGAAGAACCAGACCAAGAATTTCATTTTGATTGGTTGGTATTTTTTGAAAGTATTCAAGTTCCAGCTTCATAGCTCCCCCCAAAAAATCTCCTCTTCACTATTTTGGCTAGCAGATTGGAACCAAGTACAGAATATCTGGGCATGTTCCAAAGTCCACATGGGGATTGCATCAGTAACCATAAAGACTGGGCTCATTGGCCATTCTCCTGCACTACAGAATGATCCTATCTAGGATTGTAAGAAGGGCCCCAAGAGTAAAGAGATGTGGGCTGGAATCCAAACTCACTGTCTTAATGACAATGGGAGACTATGTCATCTCTCTGAGTCTCTGTTGGTGCAGAAAATGAAATAATATTTACACTTCTACTTCACAAGGAAAGTACTTTGTAAAGCTTAAAGAATATAAATATGAACTTTTACTAAATATTGTGTATTTTTATTCTTTAGCAAAAAATGAGTTTCACTTTTGATGGATACTTCCTGACAATCTTAGACACTGAAATATTACATGTTAAAAGAAGCTTTATGGCACAGTTAGCCCCAGACCTGGAATCAGGAGGACTTAAGTTCAAATTTGACCTCAGACACTAGCTGTGTAATCCTGAGCAAGTCAAAAACCACTGTTAGTCCCAATAAATCAGGAAAACCTTTTCTTCCATAGGCTAATTGCCCTTCTCTCAGCCCCAAATTTATCGGCTTAGATAAAATCATAGTTCAGAATAGTTAGCTTATAGGGTATCATTTTTCATCTCTATGAAGATGACCTATTTATCGAACCCCAATCTCCATTGACTATTGAACATCTCAAACCCAAACAATAATTTAAACGCAAATGTCCAAAAAAATTCATTATTGCCCTCCCTCCAATCTATCCTCTCTTCCTAATATTCCTATTCCTGTAAGGAGAACACCATTATCTTCCCAGTCGTCCAGGTTTATAAAGCATTTTTCTCATAGCTCTATGAATTATATAGGACAGTTATTAATAATAACACAAATATATGTTGTGTTTTAAGGTTTGCAAAGCATTTCACATACATTACTTCATTCAAGCCTTACAGAACTACTTTGAAGTAAGTACTTTAGGTAGGAACTATTTTACAGGTGAAGTTGTCATATCTCTACATCCTTCCAATTAGTAACAGAGGCTAGATTTCAGTCTAGGTGTTCTTGACTCCAAATGTAGTAATCTTTTCATTTCATCATAATGATCTAGACCTGTGATTCATCAGTATGGGGAACTCTCAATTACTTAACTCCTTTTACCAATAATTTTCTTAGCTAGTAGTCTAGAGCACTGATGGTTAGATAACTTTACCCCAAATCACATTGTTCATATGTGACAGTTTGGACTTAAATTGATCTCCCTGTTTCTGAAGCCAGCTTTTATTGGCTGTATCAAAGGGGTCAAATTCAGAAATGGGCCCACTAAAGTCACATATAAAGATTCCTGTGGCCCATCCTAATTAAGAACATTATATATTTACACTCCCTATGTTCTATAATAATTTAATTTATTTTGTTAAATATTTCCCAATGACATTTTAATGTGGTTTAGATATACTAGGTAATTGCTTGTCCCTACAGACAGCATTTGGGACACCTCTGTACTATATCCAGCTACAGTGGATCTCAGCTATATACAGCATTCCCTCAATATCATGAGAATATGGGAGCAGTTAGACGATGCAATGGATAGAGCACTGGCCCTGGAGTCAGGAGGACCTGAATTCAAATCCTGCATCAGACACTTGATGCTTCCTAGCTGTGTGACCTTGGGCAAGTCATTTAACCCCAATTGCTTTACCAAATAATAATAATAAAACATCATGAAGATATGGTTGCCACGCTTCCATCCTACCTCACCCACTCCCATGATCTGAAAAATCCAAGTAAAGTTTTTTGATCCTGCCTTCAAAAAAAGAAGTCTTTTTTTAAAATTTTTATTTTATGAGGTAGTTATATAACCTTTTTGGAAAATTTGTGTTAAGTATTTTTATGTCACCTGCTATTCTTCATGTGTCATCTGTACCTTTCATAAAACTCCCAAAAAATTCCCACTTAATTTCTTAATCTAGTCAATATATGGAAGCCTTGATGGGCAAAACCATGATATGGAAGGAATAAGCTTAACTTTAAACAACAACTACAACAATTACTGATTTCTATAGCACTTTAAAATTTAAAAAGTCAAAGTTAGATATGATATACCTTTGGAGAAAACTGAATGGAGACAGAAAGGAGTACACTTTATTCTCAGCAGTTCATGGAACCTATACAAAAATTAACCATATATTATGACTTAAAGACCTCAAAATTAAATGCAAAAAGGCATAAATAGTAAATGCATTCTTTTCAGATCACAATGCAATAAAAACTACATTCAACAAAAAACTAGGGGTAAATATACAAAAAGTAATTGGAAACTAAATAATCTCATCCTAAAGAATAAATGGGTGAAACAGCAAATCTTAGACACAATTAATAATTTCACCCAAGAGAACGACAACAATGAGACAACATACCAAAATTTGTGGGATGCAGCCAAAGCAGTAATAAGGGAAAATTTTATATCTCTAGAGGCTTACTTGAGAAAAACAGAGAAAGAGAAAATCAATGAATTGGACTTGCAACTTAAAAAGCTACAAAAAGACAAGTTAAAAACCCCCAATCAAATACTAAACTTGAAATTCTAAAATTAAAAGGGGAAATTAATAAAATTGAAAGTAAAAAAAAAAACCAACTATTGAATTAATAAATAAAACTAAGAGTTGGTTATATGAAAAAACAACAAAATAGATAAATCTTTGGTGAATTTGATTAGAAAAAGGAAAGAGGAAAATCAAATTGTTAGCCTTAAAAAAGAAAAGGGAGAACTTTCTACCAATGAAGAGGAAATTACAGCAATAATTAGGAGTTGCTTTGCCCAATTTTATGCAAATAAATTTGATAACCTAAGTGAAATGGAAGAGTAACTTCAAAAATATAGGCTGCCCAGATTAACAGAGGAAACAAATTGTTTAAATAATCCCATTTAAAAAAAAAAAAAAAAGAAAGAAAGAAATAGAACAAGCTATTAACTCCCTAAGAAAAAAATTCCCAGGACCAGATGGATTTACATGTGAATTCTACCAAACATTTAAAGAACAATTAACTCCAATGTTATATAAACTATTTGAAAAACTAGGGAATGAAAGACTCCTATCAAATTCCTTTCATGACACAGACATGGTACTGATACTTAAACCAGATAGGTTGAAAACAAAGAAAGAAAATTATAAACCAATCTCTCTAAGGAATATTGATGCAAAAATCTTAAATAAAACATTAGCAAAAAGATTATTTAAAAAAAAATCATCCCCAGGATAATATACCATGAACAAGTAGAATTTATACCAGGAATGCAGGGCTGGTTCAATATTAGGAAAACTATTAGCATAATTGACTATATCAATAACCAAATTAACAAAAATCATATAATCATCTCAATAGATGCAGAAAAAGCATTTGATAAAATCCAACATCTATTCCTAATAAAAACACTAGAGAGGATAGGAATAAATGGGACTTTTCCTTAAAATAGTCAGTAAGTAGCAGCTACTTAAAACCATCAACAAGCATCATTTGTAATGGTGATAAACTAGAACCATTCCCAATAAGATCAGGAGTGAAACAAGGTTGCCTACTATCATCATTACTATAAAATATTGTATTAGAAATGCTAGCTTTGGCAATAAGAGTTGAGAAAGAGATTAAAGGAATTAGAGTAGGTAATGAAGAAATCAAATTATCACTCTTTGCAGATGATATGATGGTATACTTAGAGAATCCCAGAGATTCTACTAAAAAGCTATTAGTAATAATCCACAACTTTAGTAAAGTTGCAGGATACAAAATAAATCCACATAAATCATCAGCATTCTTACACATCACTAACAAAATCCAACAGCTAGAGATACAAAGAGAAATTCCATTTAAAATAACTGCCAATAGTATAAAATATTTGGGAATCTATCTGCCAAGGGAAAGTCAGGAACTATATGAGCAAAACTACAAAACACTTTCCACACAAATAAACTCAGATCTAACCAATTGGAAAAATATTAAGTGCTCTTGGATAGGGCAAGCAAATATAATAAAGATGACAATACTCCCTAAACTAATCTATTTATTTAGCACTATACCAATCAGACTCCCAAAAAAATTATCTTAATGATCTAGAAAAAATAACAAAATTCATCTGAAAGAACAAAAGGTCAAGACTTTAAAGGGACCTAATGAAAAAAAAAAAAAAATCAAATGAAGGTGACCTAGCTGTACTAGGTCTAAAACTATATTATAAAGCAGCAGTCACCAAAACCATTTGGTATTGGCTAAGAAATGGACTAGTTGATCAGTGGAATAGGTTAAGTTCACAGGACAAAATAGTCAATAACTATAATAATCTAGTGTTTGACAAACCCCAAAACTCCAGCTTTTGGGATAAGAATTCACTGTTTGACAAAAACTGCTGGAAAAATTGGAAATTAGTATGGCAGAAACTAGATATTAACCCACACTTGACAACATACACCAAGATAAAGTCAAAATGGGTTCATGATCTAGGCATAAGGAATGAAATTATAAATAAATTAGAATCAGACCTGTGGAGGAAGAAGGTATTTGTGACCCAAGAAGAACTAGAGATCATTATTAATCACAAAAGAGAAAATTTTGATTATATCAAATTAAAAATTTTTGTACAAACAAAACTAATGCAGACAAGATAAGAAGGGAAGCAATAAACTGGGAAAACATTTTTATAGTCAAAGGTTCTGATAAAGGCCTCATTTCCAAAATATGTAGAGAATTGACTCTAATTTAAAGAAATCAAGCCATTCTCCAATTGAAAAAATGATCAAAGGATATGAACAGACAATTTTCTGGGTAAAGAAATGGATACTATTTCTAGCCATATGAGAAAATTTTCCAAATCATTATTAATCAGAGAAATGCAAATTAAGACAACTGAGATACCACTACACATCTCTCAGATTAGCTTAGATGATAGGAAAAGATAATGCTGAATGCAGGAGAGGATGTGGGAAAACTGGGACACTGATATATTATTGGTGGAATTGTGAATGGATCCAATCATTCTGCAGAGCAATTTGGATCTATGCTCAAAAAGTTATCAAACTGTATGTACATACCCTTTGAGCCAGCAGTGTTACTACTGGGCTTATATCCCAAAGTGATCTTAAAGAAGAGAAAGGGACCCATATCTGCAAAAATGTTTGTGGCAACCCTTTGTAATGACTAGAAACTGGAAATTGAATGGATGCCCATCAATTGGAGAGTGGCTGAATAAATTGTGGTATATGAATGTCATGGAATATTATTATTCTGTAGGAAATGACCAGCAGGATGATTTCAGAAAGACCTAGAGAGACTTATATGAACTGATGCTGAGTGAGATGAGCAGAACCAGAAGGTCATTATACACTTCAACAACAATACTATATGATGATCGATTCTGATGGATGTGGCTTTCTTCAACAATGAGATGAACCAAATCAGTTCCATTTGTTCAATACTGAAGAGAATTAGCTAAATCCAACAAAAGAACTCTGGGAAATGAGTGTGCACCACAAAATAGCATTTCTACTTCTTCTGTTTTTGTTCACTTGCATTTTTGTTTTCCTTCTCAGGTTATTTTTACCTTATTTATAAATCTGATTTTTCTTGTGCAGCGAAATAACTATATGGATATGTATACATATATTATATTTAACATATACTTTAACATATTTAACATGTATTGGTCTACCTGCCATCTGGGGGAGAGGGTGAGGGGAAGGAGAGGAAAAGTTGGAACAGAAGGTTTTGCAAGCGTCAATGCTAAAAAATTACCCATGTATATATCTATAAAAAGCTATAATAAAAAAAATTTTAAGTCAACATACTTTATTTACTAAAATGAATAAATCATAAAATACAATGAAAAAATAAAGTTTAGAAAGTCATTATTTTCACATTAGTTATATTCTCTTCCCTTCCCCCTTTTGATATCTTAATAAGTTAAACTCTAGCATCTTTTTTCTCTTTAGTCCCTTGAAAATATTTATCCTGCCAAGCCCTAACCTTAGACCACTCTCACCAATCCACCTTCCCTCCTGCTGAACATATACTGCTGAACAAAAGTGGAGAAAACCACATAAAATTAATTAACTAGATTCACTACAGGTTGATATTACATAATCTTAATTTGGCCCTCACTGCAGCAAAGCATTTTTTTACACATAACTAATTTATTTTTTATCTCATTTGCTGCAATGGCTCTTACAAATTTTTCCTCCCTTCCTCAAACCACCAATGGCTACCTCTCCCTCCATCTTTTCTGCTGAGAAGTTTGCCCCATATTTTACTGAAAAGATTGAGGCCTTTTGCCAAGAACTCTCTCTTCTCTCTTATTCCTTATCTTTGCTAAAAACTCCCTCTACTCTCTCACTTAATATTCAGACATTCAACTGGCTACTTGCCTTTAAGTTTGTCCATATCTCCCCTATTCACAAAAAAACCTTTGTAAACCATTCATCCCCACTCAATATTTTCAACTTCTCCCTTTTGTGGCTAGACTGTGGCTAGTTGACTAACTGACAGATAATATTATTAAAAAATCAACTCTTTGGGACTTATCTATATAATAATGGGGTTAGATAAGATGATCTCTAAAACCCCTAATTACTCTAATATTCTGTGAATCTTCTCCCCTGGAAAAATTCTAACTACTACTTAGCAGGCATTTATTTAGCACCTGAGCCCCTGAAACTTTGCTGGATACTAAAGAAACAAAAACAAAACTGTAAACATCATCTGCCCTTATCACAAATTGTAAATGTTTACTATTTTTAATAAATGCTTGTCTAAATTCTCAGAGGAAGAAATTGAAACTATTTTTAGCCACATGAAAAGATGCTCCAAGGCATTATTAATCAGAGAAATGCAAATTAAGACAACTCTGAGATACCACTACACACCTGTCAGATTGGCTAGAATGACAGGAAAATATAATATGCAATGTTGGAGGGGATGTGGGAAAACAGAGACACTAATACATTGTTGGTGGAATTGTGAATACATCCAGCCATTCTGGAGAGCAATTTAGAACTATGCTCAAAAAGTTATCAAACTGTGCATATCCTTTGATCCAGCAGTGCTATTACTGGGCTTATATCCTAAAGAGATTTAAAAGAAGGGAAAGGGACCTGTATATGCAAGAATGTTTGTGGCAGCCCTCTTTGTAGTGGCCAGAAACTAGAAACTGAGTGGATGCCCATCATTTGGAGAATGTCTGAATAAATTGTAGTATATGAATATTCTGTAAGTATATTGTGGTATATTAATGTTCTGTAAGACCAGCAGGATGATTTCAGAAAGGTTTGGAGAGACTTACATGAACTGATGCTGAGTGAAATGAGCAGGACCAGGACATCATTATATACTTCAACAACAATACTATATGATGATCAATTCTGATGGATGTGGTCCTCTCCAACAATGAGATGAGCCAAATCAGTTCCAATAGAGCAGTAATGAACTGAACCAGCTATACCCAGCAAAAGAACTCTGGGAGATGACTATGAACCACTACATGGAATTCCCAATCCCTCTATTTTTGTCCGCCTGACTTTTTTATTTCCTTCACAGGCTTATTGTACACTGTTTCAAAGTCCGATTCTTTTTGTACAGCAAAATAACTATTTGGACATGTATACATATATTGTATTTAACTTATACTTCAACATATTTGACATATATTGGTCAACCTGCCATATGGAAGAGGGGGTAGGGGGAAGGAGGGGAAAAGTTGGAACAAAAGGTTTTGCAATTGAAAATGCTGAAAAATTACTTATGCATATATATTGTAAATAAAAAGCTATAATAATAATAAAAAAATTAAAACATAAATGCTTGTCTATCATGCTATAATGTTAACATTCTTTTCAGGGAAACAAAATATATACAGAACAATATGAAACAAACAAGAATGCTCAATTTATATTTTTTAAATTGTTAATTCAAGGTCCCCCCAAATATGTCAATAGTGAAATAATCTATTACTGAGATTCAGCATTTAGTTACAGGTATAATTGTTTCATTGAACATACTCCACCGACTTTTTTTTTTAGAAAACCCTATTTGCAAGTTTGAACATAAACTTTGTGGCTTGGTTTCTCCTTTTCTCCCATCAGATTACAGGGTCTCTCCCTCAGGTCTGATGCAAATTTTAAATTCTTTCCACCTTTCCATAACCCACACTGAGGTGAAATTACCCTTGTGGTTGGGAGGCTCATCCTAGGAGTTGGCCACATAGTCCAAGATGGTAATCATCACGTCAGAAATAGATTTGATTTCTTACCAGATTAGTACTGGTGGTTTTATCTTAGCCCTTTCCTACATAGATCTCAAAAACATCCTACCAATATTCTTGCATTCTTCAGAGTAGTTTGGAAATAGAGGGAAGGAGGGAAGGAAGGAAGGAAGAAGGGAAGGAAGGAAGGAAGGAAGGAAGGAAGGAAGGAAGGAAGGAAGGAAGGAAGGAAGGAAGGAAGGAAGGAAGGAAGGAAGGAAGGAAGGAAGGAAGGAAGGAAGGAAGGAAGGAAGGGAGGGAGGGAGGGAGGGAGGGAGGGAAGGAAGGAAGGGAGGGAGGCAAGGAAGGAAAGAAGGGAGGGGTGGAGGAAGGAGTGGAGAAAGGAGGGAAGGAAAGAGAGAGGGAAGGAAGGAAGGAAGGAAGGAAGGAAGGAAGGAAGGAAGGAAGGAAGGAAGGAAGGAAGGAAGGAAGGAAGGAAGGAAGGAAGGAAGGAAGGAAGGAAGGAAGGAAGGAAGGAAGGAAGGAAGGAAGGAAGGAAGGAAGTGAAGAGGGAAAGCTAAGTGTTGTGGAAGATATATACCAGCCCTGGAGTCAGGAAGACATCTTCCTGAGTTCAGATTTTGCCTCAGACATTTACTAGTTTTGTGTCTTCTGTTTGCCTTAGTTTCCTCATTTGGGGGGGGGGGTAGATAAATGAGTTTCATTTTTTTTTAATATGTTGAGGTCCCAATTCAAGATGTTCAATAGACATTTGGAAATGTAGGACCAGTGATGAGGAAAGAGGTTAGGGTTGAACAAAGACATCTGAGAATTATTATTCAAGGCTTTTCAACCTTTCAAATCTTACCCCAAACTACACTATCTAGTGATATTTTGCAGAAATGGTCTACCCAATATGTTAAATGGCCACCTCTCAGTTTCTTTATATTTCACACACTACACCAAACTAAAACCAGTACTAACAGTAACTTCAGTAGCCAGTAACTAACAGTACTTCAGTTATGTATTTCTAGGTTCATTCATTCACTCACTTATTTAGCAGTAACACATTAAGCATCTAATATGTGCTACATATTAGTGGATCTGACCCATTCCAAAGCTAAGTTGATTTTTGCTTCTATGGTGCCAGCCAGGCCTTAATTTCTGAGTTTGAGTTTCTCACTTCCTATGGTTATTTCAGTCAAATTCAATAAAAATTTCATAATCCAATGGAATGTTCCTTTAAAACAACAATAATTTGGCCATGGTCAGAAAAACTTTGATTCATGATATACCTTTGGCCTCTACATATTACTATATTTAGGAATTTGCCCTTTAAATTGAGTATTTGTTCTGACAGTAGGGAAGAATTATTGTGCTTTAAGCAATAGTCAATGACCTTTATATGTAAAAAGTCCCAAAATTAACTAGAACTGAAATTATTTATGGATTAAGGGTAAAATTGATTTCTACTTGCCACACCCATAAACCCTATGTTAAATTTAGATATATCTTAGTATTATAAAACAAAGCTAAAAATTCATATAGTACCAAAGAAGATCTTTAGACCCACAACATTTACAAAAATGTTACTATGACCCTGTTCTCCTTTTCTGTTGCTTAATTTATTGATCTAAAGACCCATATGTTGCTTACTGTGCTCAGCATAACCACCTCAGTTATGCAGAGGCTGATTTTGCCAATTATGAAATAGTCTGTATGTCTTTCACTTTCTGCTCTTCTATTGTATTTTAGGTAAGAGAAAATTTTTGAGGAGGGGTAGGGACAGAAAAAATGAAAAACACAAATCCTCCAGCATCCATCCATCTTAGCTTTAAAAAAAAAACAACTAGTTTTTACATAGAGCTTTACAATTTGGAAAACACTTTGCAAATATGATTTCATTTTATCCTTATAACCCTGGGAGACAGTTGCTATTATTCTCCCTATTGTACAGATGAGGAAACTGAGACTGAGTCACACAACTACACGAGTGTCTAAGATAAGATTTGAACCCCAGGAATTCTTAGCTACAAGTCTTGTACACTATTAGCTATACATCTAGCTTATTCTTATAAAAAAAGAGATTGAAATTATTGGCTAAAATGAAGTTTACTATTCCTTAGGGTTTTTTATTCACATTTTTCCCTTTTAGGACCCCAGATAATTGAAAATTGCCAATGGGGTATTCTTTTCTTAACTAGGCAAGAAATTTCCATCTGGTCAGATGCCAGTGGATTTAGCCAGATGAGAAAAAAAAATCAAACCTGGTATTCAAGACTGAACCAGTTCCCCCAATAGTTTAGGTTCAACTTTAAAACAAAATGAGTCTCTCATAGGTTATTCAACAGTTAACAAAATATGACCTATTTTTTTTCACAGGAAGATAGAAATATTTACTAACAATATGCATTATTGATCACAAAATAGAAAATTTTGATTCAGCATTATAAAGTTATTTTATCTGAATTTTCATCCTCTCCCAGCAGCCAGCTATCAGAGAGAGTACCCACTAATGCCTATTGAATCTTTAGTCTTTTGAATCAATCAGATCTCAAAGATGGTTTCACTATCTCTTGAATAAAAAAGTAGCTTTATTTGCAAGGGAATAGGGATTAGGATATTGCTTTTACCATACTTAAGATTCCAACCCCTGGATGACCATGGATCTCGTCCACAAAGTAAGGTGAATCAATCTTAACAAGCACAATGGTAAAAGTTTCAATGGATTTCACTTTTATAAATAATTAATAAGGATTAGCACCACTGCAATGATCTCCCACAAATTATTATATCAAGTATCTATGAATCTATTGAATTCTTTTATTCTCTGCCAATACAGGCAATGACCCTACAAAGTGTAAATTGATAGGCTTGGTGAGAAACTTTGTGAAAAAGGAATCATGTGATGTCCACCCTTTCTAGTGATAATAAACTTTCCCAAATTGAGCTCAGCTGGTTCTGTGATAACTACAAATTTTGAATAGCTTAAAATATTTTGGTTGAGTTGTGGTACAATAGAAAAAGCACTGGCTTTGTGTAAAGGGCTAGAACTGAGCAAATGCACTTGGATAATGGAGCATGTGAGACTAATTGCCAATTGGACAATTCTCTATTAACATATTTGAAGGCTGAGTCTCCCCAACTATACTGTACTGGCTCGATTGGTGGGTGTGGACAAAGAAGGGGAAATGACATGAGAGGAGGAAATTGAGGCATTCTCCTGGCGGTGGAGAGAGAGGAAGGAGGTGTGGAGATTGCTAGATCTAATCCCCTGACCTCAACCACAAAAGACCAAGAATAAAAACTTTTGATTATCTTGACTCTGACTGATTTCTGGGGAGACAGAGTTCCAGCAGCTTTGGAGTTAAAGTACCTGCACTCAGATACAAAATAAATGCACATAAGTCATCAGCATTTTTATATATCACTAACAAAATCCAACATTTAGAGTTACAAAGAGAAATTCCATTTAAAGTAACTACCGATAGTATAAAATATTTAGGAATCTACCTGCCAAGGAAAATTAGGAACTATATGAGCAAAACTACAAAATACTTTCCACACAAATAAAGTCAGATCTAACCAATTGGAAAAATATTAAGTGCTCTTGGATAGGGAGAGCAAATATAGTAAAGATGACAATACTACCTAAATTATTTATTTAGCGCTATACCAATCAGACTCCCAAAAAACTATTTTAATGACCTAGAAAAAATGACAACAAAGTTCATATGAAAAAACAAAAGGTCAAGAATTTCAAGGGAATTAATGAAAACAAAGTCAAATGAAGGTGGCTTAGCTGTACCAGATCTAAAATTATATTATAAAGCAGCAGTCAACAAAACTATTTGGTATTGGTTAAGAAATAGACTAGTTGATCAGTGGAATAGGTTAGGTTCAAAGAACAAAATAGTCAATAACTTTAATAATCTAGTGTTTGACAAACCCAAAGACCCCAGCTTTTGGGATAAGAACTCACTGTTTCACAAAAATTGCTGAGAAAATTAGAAATTAGTATGGCAGAAACTAGGCATTGACCCACAATTAACAATGTACACCAAGATAAGGTCAAAATGGGTTCATGACTTAGACAAAAAGAATGAGAATATAAATAAATTAGAAGAACACAGGATAGTTTACCTCTCAGACCTAAGGAAGAGAAAGGAATTTATGACCAAAGAACTAGAGATCATTATTGATCACAAAATAGAAAATTTTGATTATATCAAATTGAAAAGCTTTTGTACAAACAAAACTAATGCAAACAAGATTAGAAGGGAAGCAATAAACTGGGAAAACATTTTTACAGTCAAAGGTTCTGATAAAGGTCTCTTTTCCAAACTATATAGAGAATTGACTCTAATTTATAAGAAATCAAGCCATTCTCCATTTGATAAAAGGTCAAAGGATATGGGCAATCCTCAGATGAAGAAATTGAAACTATTTCTAGCCATATGCCAAGATGCTTCCAGTCATTATTAATCAGAGAAGTACAAATTAAGACAACTCTGAGATACCATTACACACCTGTCAGATTGGCTAGAATGACAGGGAAAAATAATGTGGAATATTGCAGGTGATATGGGAAAACTGGGATACTGATACATTGTTGGTGAAATTATGACTACATCCAGCCACTCTGGAGAACGATTTGGAACTATGTTCAAAAAGTTACCAACTGCGCATACCTTTTGATCCAGCAGTGTTACTACTGGGCTTATATCCCAAAGAGATCTTAAAGAAGGGAAAGGGATCTGTATGTGCAAGAATGTTTGTGGCAGCCCTCTTTGTAGTGGCCAGAAATTAGAAACTGAGTGGATGCTCATTAATTAGAGAATGGCTGAATAAATTGTGGTATATGAATAATATGGAATATTATTGTTCTGTAAGAAATGACCAGCAGGATGATTTCAGAAAGGCCTGGAGTGACTTACATGAATTGATACTGAGTGAAATGAGCAGGACCAGGAGATTGTTGTATACTTCAACAACAATACTATATAATAATCAATTCTGATGGTTGTGGCCCTCTTCAACAATGAGATGAACCAAATTTGTTCCAATAGAGCAGTAATGAACTGAACCAGCTACACCCAGTGAAAGAACTCTGGGAGATGACTAGGAACCACTACATATAATTTCCAATCCCTCTATTTCTGTCCGTCTGCATTTTTGATTTCCTTCACAGGCTAATTGTACAATATTTCCAAGTCTGATTCTTTTACTACAGCAAAATAACAATGGGCATGTATACATATATTGTATTTAACTTATACTTCAACATATTTGACATATATTGGTCAACCTGCCATATGGAAGAGGGGGTAGGGGGAAGGAGGGGAAAAGTTGGAACAAAAGATTTTGCAACTGTCAATGCTGAAAAATTACCCCTGCATATATCTTGTAAATAAAAAGCTATAATAATAATAATAAATAATAATAATAATAATTACATGTAATGTCAAAAAAAAAAAAAAAACCTGCACTCAAATCCTGCCTCTGCCTTTCACCTGGGTTAGCACTGGTCAAATCACTTGTGCTTCTTAGTTTCATTTTCCACATCTGTAAAATGTGGGGTGTGGTAACAGTAATAATATGTATAATAATATATCATAGTTTCTTCTTGATAGACAAAGCTATTTTTATATTTAAAAGGAAGTAAAACTATCCTTCAGATTTAATTGACTCAGAGGACTAAGGTCAGACCTTTGACAAAGTGTCCTAGTGTCTAAAGTACAAAAGCCAGGTTATATACAGCCAAGAACTCTTCCCCCAGGCTTGACAATGCAGACCAGTGCATGACCATAGTCAACCCTCTGGCAGGAAAACTATATCCTTGCTCTATCCTTGATGTATATTCTTTTGTTGATTGTCAGGCTGACTTCAAGTATCTCTTTTCTTTCAGTCCAGAAGCTGAACCAACAGATTAACTCAAATGGGACCTGGACTAGATGGTCTCTGAGGTTTACTGAGGTCACTTTAGAGCTAAATCTTTGATTTTGGGGGAATAGCCTTAAGTTATACCACACATGTATGGGATAGAAATTGTTTTTGAAGGAAGGAAGGAAGGAAGGAAGGAAGGAAGGAAGGAAGGAAGGAAGGAAGGAAGGAAGGAAGGAAGGAAGGAAGGAAGGAAGGAAGGAAGGAAGGAAGGAAGGAAGGAAGGAAGGAAGGAAAAATGTAATAATCACAGATTTAGAGTTCCTATTCATTTTACAGATGAAGAAAATGAAGGCTAGAGAAATGAAAGTGAATTGTCTAATGTCTCCTTTTAAATAGAGGGATGAAATTTGAACATAGAACCTCCAATTACAAATTCCAACACACTGCTTAGAACATAACCAAGCTTCGTCTTAGATTAGTTGTCTAATAGCATTTGGGTCCACAGCAGATAATAATTTGCAGACTAGAATACAGCTAGTCTTTTGTCTTCTATACCAATTACCATGACTAACCCGATTTTTCTTTCCCAAAGTTTGAAATTTCTTTAGGCAGAAAAGATATTTTCAGCAAACTGGATAGATTGTCAGTATTTATAGTGATACAGTGACCTTTTTAAATCTAAATTAAACATCCTGGTATTGCCTCACTCAGCATAATCAGTCTGAGAAAGCAAATTATTGAAAACAGAGATTAATGCCTTCCCTTGTGATAAGACATGAAGTCTTTTACTATAAAGAAATCTGTTAAATAATGATCTTTCTGATTTCGTAGTATCTTATTACTTTATTCTTTAATAGAAGCTGGGTGGTAGAGTAGAAAAAGTATTCAATTTGGAATCATGAGAACTCTGTTCAAAATTCATGTCTGTCACTTACTATTTATGTATCCTGGAGTATGTCATTTTTTAAAATCTGGGCCTCTTGTTTATCCATGGTAAAGTGAGGCAATTTAATAATAAGAAAATTCCAGTTTAAACCAACCACAAGATTCCACCTCATAGCCCTCAGAATGAACTGAAACAGAAGGATGCAAGTAGAACCAGGAAAGCAATTTATACAATAAAAATAACATTTAAAAACAAAACTTGAAAGTCTTTAGAATTCTGATCAAATAGGGCAATGACCAGCCACAACTCCATAAGACTGTGATAAAGCATCTTCTGGCAGAAATGATGGACTAACTAAAATGAGACAATTTCCTTTATGGATGGTATAAGAATTTATTTTACTTAACTATGTAAGTTTGTTATGAAGATTTTAATTAAAAATATTGCTCATGATCCTTGTACATGGCAACATCAACATTATAGGATGATCAATTCTATTGAATGTGACTCTTTCCAAAAATGAGATGATTGTTGCCAGATCCAATGATCTTGTGATAAAGAGAGCCATCTGTACTCAGGGAGAGGACTGTGGGAACTGAATGTGGATCACAGCATAACATTCTCACTCTTTTTGTTGTTGTTCGCTTGAATTTTGTTTTCTTACTCTCTTTCCTTTTTGATCTGATTCTTCTTGTACAACAAGAGAATTGTATAAATATGTTTACACATATTATATTTAACATATGTTTTAATATGTATAATATATATATTGGATTTCTTGCCATCTAGAGGAAGGATGGGGGAAAGGAGCAGAAAATCTGAAACACAGGGTTATGCAAAAATATCGCTCATGGCAACTAACAGATAACAAAACAAACGGCCCAAAAGTCAATTGGGACATAGATCTAGGCTGGTGAGCTATGAATTATTCAATGGGAGACCCTTTGAGATTCAGCTTCCAGGAAATCACAATTATTGGGGAGGGAGTCAATAAGTGAATAATAAGAAAAACAAGGGGAGGCACAGAATAGATTGAACACACTGAAGACTTCAGGAGAAAGAAATCTCAAAGATCTTGAACATAGGCAGATAAATCAACAGGAAAAAAAAAAAACAGCACTAATAACTGAGGGAATTATGGCCTCCAGATTCAGTAAATGAGTTCAGGAAATTAAGAAAGTCATTAATGGATCATATGAGCAACAAGATGGTGGACTAGACCTTGTCCTTAATCTCTGCAACTCTTCAAAACCTCTCCAAAATCTCCCTCAGATCTCTTTAAAACAAATAATGAGCTAAATATAAAGCAATTTAGCCTAACTATCCATGATCTGGGATACCCAAAATTCAAAAGAAAGTTTTTAAAAATCTCATGAATTGACACTCACTGATCCTGAGCTCACTCAGAAGTCCTCCCTCACCTCCTACACCATCAACAGTAAGATACTAATGCTGAGGGATGAGATACCCTAAAAGTGATGGGGGTCCCTAGGCCGGTGTTGCAGATTTTGTGAAAGAATTCACAGTCCTAGTTGCTAAGTAAGATTTGGCAAAAAATTTATTTTCACCAAGAAGCTCTTTCTTCCTGATTAGGAAGATGGCAAAGATTGGGGTACAGAGCTTTGATTTTATTTAGCCTTCTATGGCTTAGGTCTAGGGAGTCATTTGAGGGACTAATTTCCAAATCACTAAAGAGTGGTAATTGTTTCCCAGGGCAAACTAATTTCCAGATCAATTGAAAGTGGGAGTTTCCCATGGGAACTAAGTAAGAGGGTAGGGATCATTTTAGGAATTTTTCCAGAGGCCAAGAGGGGTTGAGATTCATGGTTTTTCTAACCCAGGTTCACACACACACACACACACACACACACACACACACACACACACACACCCAAAGATCAGGGAAACACAGAGTCCTATTACATCACTAGAAGATGCAAGTCTATGACACAGGCTTACACCAAAACCCACCTCTGCACCTCAGTCCTCCCTTCCTCTTTCCAATGCCATGAAGACTCCTAGTAGTTTGCTCAGGTCTCACAGCCAGTTTAGCCATAGCCCTTCAAGAACAAAAGCTTGTTTGGGAGTTACAACCTAAAAGCATCAGTGCTGCAAAGCTCTGATCTTCCAGTGCTGAATCAGAGAACTAAGGAACAGAAGAAGAGGGACAAATCATCAAAACAGTACATTGTATGGGGAGGAGTCTGTGCTACATGCAAATGAGGCCAGTTCTGACCACCCAGAAGTTGGTTAGGGCATAGATTTAGGCTGATGAGCTTTGAAGTTCTCATTGTGAGAAGAGACTGAGACACTTTGAGATACAGATTCCAGGAAAATCACAATCAGAGGGAAAGAAATTGTTGTGCCACAGTTCTCTTTTATTGCCTTGTCTCAGTTTCCCTAATTGTCCTGACTCAGTTTCCCTAAATTATCCTTTCTCAGTTTCCCTGAATTATTCTACCTCATTTCCTAATTGTTCTGGTCAATACTGCAACATCACTGCGATCCAGAAAAGGAGAAAGACCTTCTATCTTAGACATCATCAGAATATTTAGTAACTCTCCCAATTCTGTAATCCCAGTTCATCAAATATTCCCCATGCCTCTCCCCACCCTGTCAGAACAGGATTGTTAGTCCCTTGTTCTCAAGCTCAGTCTCTGACTCCATCCCTGCCTTGGTCTACTCCTGTGTCTGAGCCCCGTATGCATATATGTCATTGAGAACTCACATTGTTGACTGGATTCTTGGAGACAATAGTCTCATTCAGCCCTGGGACCAAACCATGGATCCATTTGGTTCCAGTAAATCTCTCCCTTTCAAATAAAATATTAAAAACTCTCTAATCTTTATCTTGCCTCAATTTCTCTGGCTCTACATTTTGGAGGCTTCCCACCGAGATATTAGAAAATGAGAGCAGGATTAGAGATTAGAGACCTTCAGGTCTCCTCCTTAGGCCTCGGGGTAGCTGGAGATCTGGGTTCTTGGCCTGGAGAGGCTGGCCCTCTGGATTTTTCCAGAGCCTCTGGGAAAGAGAGCAGTTTTCAGCTGCAGCCCATTTGTGGACACTCCATTTCGGCCACTGGAGAGTAAGTCTGGATGTCTTAGGACATAATCTGATCTGTTTATCTGTTCTGTCTGTCTGTGCCAGCATCTGGATTCTCAGAATAATAAAATGCTGATGATCATTAAATTCTGAGAAGGGTATCATTCCAGGACGCTGGATGATCCCCTCTAGTTTTGTGTCTTCTAAAACACATCTGGTCTAATCTGATTCTGAGCACCTTTTTGGGCACTCTCTGGTTATGTGTGTGTTAAATGTTTTGTTTAATGTTATAACTGTGCAGTGTGTGTCTGTGTGATATGTGTTTTGTGTTCTGTGTGACTTGTCTGTTCTGTTCCGTTAAAGAGCTCTGCTAAAGGTTTAAGAACAATGATTAAGAATTGGTTATTTCAATATTGCAACTGTGCTTGGTATAGAATTTGCTTGTGATTTTAAACTTTTTAACTTATTGCACCAATTTGTAAGTATTTTAAAACTGGCACTTGAGTTTTTCCTTGAAGCAGTTTTCAAAGTGGATTTCTAAGGGAAAGAGAAATAAAATCTTATCTGATTCAAATTCAAGCTTGGCTTAGGCTGGACTGGTTAGATAAGGCCTCCAGAAGACAAAGAACTTTATGCTAATTACTTCGAAACTTGGGAAAAGGTTTTTGGAAAATTGTGGGAAATAATTCTACTATTGCCTATGCAGGCTAGATTTGGTTATCTTTGAGTATAAGATCATAAGAACAATGGCTTGTTAAAGTGAAGTTCTGTTAACTTCATTAGGTAAAGTATTTTACCTTCTGAAATACATTGGGTAATTTGTTATATTATATTATAACATTATAAGTTATGCTTTAAATCCAGCTCTGCTGGACAGGTGGTTTTATGGAGTCATTTATCTATCCACTGCATTGTGAATCTTAATAGTTTTGAAGGTGATTTAGAAGAGACTAGAAGGATAAAGGTTGGGTGAGGTAGGGAGAAATGAGACCTTTTGTCTTCAAAGGTGAAGATTAAACTCACCTTCCCCCCCACTTCTTTCTGCTACTTTAAAAGTAGTAGGGTTGGGAATTGGTTCAAGTATGTAGTAAGAGGGAAAGAGAAAGTTGAGTAGAGGGACGGGAAGCATGGTGAAATTAGGAGAAATGCCACGTGGAAGAGAGGAAGGGTGGAAGGGAGGCCATGTGAAATCCCCTTCCCCCAGTTAAACCTGATATGGAAGGGTGGCCACGTGGAATCCTTCCTCCCTACTAAGTGTGTTCCAGTTGCTTTCTGCAGAGCCTTGGCTTTGGCAAATGATTTCAAGAGATAGGCCTGCTTTTCAGTTTATTGACGTTTGGTACGTTATGGTTTCCTTGATTAGAGAATATGGTCATAAATGTGATCCATATTTTGATAGGATTATTTCTAAAAGTTTAATATTTTTAAGAATCTCTTGGATTCTTTTATGTAGTATTTGGATATTTTGTATAGAATATTTTATCTAAGTTTTAATTGATTGTATTGGGTCATCCTGAGGTCATTTAAAGAGACTGAAAATAATAGTTTTTTTTTTTTCTTTGTCCTTTTGAAAATGTTTCTGTTATGGACAATAGGCAATTTGGGATATTTGATTATGTATTGGGTATTTTAAAAGCAAACTGGTTTGTATGTATAATGTTCACTTATAAAATAACTACTTAGATATGAAAGATGTGAACTTACTAGGACAAATGTCTTACTATTTATCAGTGTAAGGTTATGGTAAATATCTGTTTAGGATTTTTCTGAAACTTTGGTTAATGGGATTTGTTATTGGAAGTAGAATTTCTTGGGCTTATATTTGGAAATTTTAAAGCTCCACCTTCTGACAGTTAGTGTGACAATTAACAATGAATTAAAAATGAATTAAAGCTATTTTATCTTCTATGTGCTGAATGTTGAGTTTTAACTGCTTATGTTACATTATAGTCATATCCCTTCATTTTTTCCTCCTGTAACTGATTTCTATAATCAGAGCAATGGTCAATACAAACTGTTAACACATTCCAATTATGTCATTTTGCTATTTCCAATCTGGTTATATGTAATCATTATATCCTAAATACTTGGGCAAATAAGTATTTAGCCTGGTCATCTATCTGTTCCTGGATATTTGTGTTTTGTTTTTTTAAGGTTTCTAAATGATCAGAGGACAATTAACAGTGATCTGTGAAACCTAACTGCTGTTTTATTTATTGGGACTATAGCTGACAGCCGTTTGCCTGTCCTGTGAAGAAAACCTGTTAAGCTGCTGGCCAATCTATTTTGGTCTCCCCATATCTTGTAGCAGTTCTTGTAGACCAGTTTTTCTATCTCAGACTATTCTGACCTTTAGTTGTTAGATTTGTGGGGTTTTTTGTTTTGTTTTGTTTTGTTTTAGATTTTGGTCAAATTACAGTTATTGACTTGCTTCCGGGACCTAGATCAGCCTTGATTGACAGCATGCCACACTACACCCATCCCTCTGCATGGACTGAGAGACTCTGCCAATGCCCAGCCTGAAGCAGTTTTGAATGAGGCGTTGTCCCTTACCCCTGATGGACTGATAATGGGGGAGTGGGAAAGCGGTTGATGAATTATTATTAAAATTTTAACTGTACTACTGTGTTTAAGATTTGGGATGGAACTATTGCTATATGTTTGAGGAAAACCTACTGTACTAATCTGTTATGTATAGGAATTTTGATTCACTCTTAGAATCTATATGTGGGATGGTTGTTTCATATTTCCTTTCTGTGGGGGGGGAAAAAAAGGAGGAAGAGATAGGAAATTGGGGAAACTGGTGGATTTTTCTCAAAAACGAGAAAGAATGTGAACTTTGCCTTAGGCATTTATGTCCCACTCCCTATCTCACTAGTTCAGATTGAATTGGAAATCCTTTAAACATTCCTTTTTGTTTTTACTCTTTGCTTAAATTTACTGGACTGTGATTTGCTGGTTATGCTTTAGCTTTGGAACTCCTTATTCTGTTGGAATTGCCCTGGCAGACTCAGTTTTGGGGATTATTTTTTAGAAACAACCAGAAATCAGACACCTGTTTTGGGACTGGCAGTCTTTCTGGTCTGTTTCTCCACTCCTGTAACCCCAGTTCCTTAATTAGTATTTCAGCATTCTCAAAGAACCTTGCAGTTTTATATCAGGCCTCTAAAAGTTTGGGGTTGCTTGCCTTGGTCTAACTGTGCATACATTGCTCAGAAATCTGATCCTTTCTTCAGTCCTATCTGTTCATCTGGGTGGGGACAGGTGGAGCTACTCCAAGCCTCATCCTTCTTCCCTGGAGTGGGTTGCCCTTCTGAATGGGTCTTGAGCCCTTGAAGTCTGCTGCTCTATAAGCAGAGGCTGAGTTAAGGACACAAATGACTGCAGACCATCTAACTCACAGTAAACTGTCCATCTCAAACTAGATTCTCTGGCTGAGATGCTCCAGAACTTCAAAGGACCTGACATTCTAGCCTTTGTAGCCTTTGTATTGCTAATTGACTCTGGAGTTATCAGTGAGAGACTTGTCCTTGCCATAAGTCCTTGAATTTTTTTAGTTTTATTTTGGTTTATTTACTTCACATAAGGTTGATCAAAATTATAGTGCTAAGACTTTCCAGGTACCTAGAGGAAGGTAATTCAATGAATTGAATATTCAGAACACAATTCTCTTTTATTGTCCTGACTCAGTTTCCCTAATTGTTTTGACTCAGTTTCCCTAAATTGCCCTGCCTTGGTTTCCCTGAATTGTTCTGTCTCAGTTCCTAATTGTTCTGATCAATACTGCAACACCACCCCTCCCTTATAATCATGATGATCCAGATAAGGAGAAAGACTTTCCAGAAACTGGAAACTGAGTGGATGCCCATCAGTTGGAGAATGACTGAATAAGTTGTGGTATATGAATGCTATGTAATATTATTGTTCTGTAAGAAATGAACAGTAGGATGATTTCAGAAAGGCCTGGAGAGACTTACATGGACTCTGCTGAGTAAAATGAGCAGGACCAGGAGGTCATTATACTTCAGCAACAATACTGTATGATGATCAATTCTGATGGACAAGGCCCTCTTCAACAATGAGATGAACCCAATCAGTTCCACCTGTTCGGTAATGAATAGAACCAGCTACATCCAGTGAAAGAACTCTGGGAAATGAGTGTGAACCACTACCTAGAATTTCCAATCCCTCTATTTTTGTCCACCTGCATTTTTGATTTCCCTCTCAGATTAAGTGTACATTATTTCAAAGTCTGATTCTTCTTGTGCAGCAAAATAACTGTATGGATATGTATACATATTTTGTATTTAACATATATTTTAACATATTTAACATGTTTTGGTCTACCTGCCGTCTGGGGGAGGGGGTAGGAGAAAGAAGGGGAAAAATCGGAACAAAAGGGTTTGCAAAGGTCAATGCTGAAAATTATCCATGCATATATCTTGTAAATAAAAAGCTATAATAATAAAAATAAAAAAGGAGAAAGACCTTCTATCTTAGACATCGTCAGAATGTTGGGTACCTCTCCCCATTCTGTAATCACAATTTATCAGATGCCCTCCATGCCCCACTCTGTCAGAACCAGATCCATAGTCTTGTTCCCACTTTCAGTGCTCTGACTCCACCCTGCCTTGGTCTACCCATGTATTTGAGCCGTGTGTGTGTGTGTGTGTGTGTGTGTGTGTGTGTGTGTGTGTGTGTGTATACACACATATATATGTCAATGAGAACTCACATTGTTTGCTGGATTCTTGGAGACAATAGGATCATTCATTCCTGGAACCAAACCATGGATCCATTTGTTTCCAGTAAATCTCTCCCTTTCAAATAAAATATTAAAACTCTCTAATTTCTATCTTGCCTCAGTTTCTCTGGCATTACAGAATCAATTAGTGAGTAATAATGAAAATAGGAGGAAGAGACAGGGAATAGACTAAAAATTCTGAAGATTTCAGGAAGAAGAAATCTCAAAGAACTTGAACATAAACAGATAAGTCAACAACAAAATATTAAGAAAGAAGGAACTATGACCTCCAGATTCAGTAAATGAGTTCAGCTTTCTATGAATACATACTTCAAAATAAAGAAAAATGATCCAAATTGATGAGTCATAGGACCCTATGGAATTTTAGGAATACATAGAATCACAACACACTATTTTTGAATGATTCAAAAGATAAATGAGAAGTATAAGAGCAGGTTTTATGTCCTATACAGAAAAAAGTGAACAACACAAAAACTTGAATCTTCAATGACAAGCCTCATCAAAGAAACAAAATAACAGAAGATATGGAATGCAAATACACAAAAGGGAAGGGCAACCTAGGAGAAGAAAAAAAAAAAAAACAGTTAACACTAAAAGAAAATAGGCATTAAAGATATGCTGTGCAGAGACAGCCTAAGGATCATGGGTCTCCCAGAAGAACAAGAGAGGTAGAGGAAATCCTTAAATCATAACTAAGAAAATAATAGAATAAAACAGCCCAAAACTTCTAAACATAGGAAGTTAAATTCCAATAAAAGATAATCACAGATCACATCCAGAAAAAAAAAAAAAAAAAACCTCAAGGCTGTAAACTTCAAGACAATAGTGGCTAAATTTAACAATTCATAAATAACAAGTTATGAAAGTCATCAGTCAAATAAATATGAAGGAAAAAACATTCAAATAATCCAAGGCTATTCAACACCTACTATAAAAGGGAGGAAGGAATGGAATAATATGTTCCAAAGATCAATTGATCTTAGGACACAGATCAGGCTGTGTTAATCTGCAAATCTGAATTTAACCTTACAGAACAAAAGGCAGACATTAAAGATTAAAGAAGAGTTTGAAATAATTTTAGGAAAAAAATCAGAACTAAAAAGATTATTTGCCTTTCAAACAACAGAAATTTGGGAGTGAATAAATGTAGTAGGCATGGATGATAACAGCCACAACCGGACAATAGGAGATATCCACAAAGATACTGAAATGAAGGTGAAAATCTGGTAGAGGGAACAATGAAACAGCATTTATAAACAAAACTTGGTTGACCTGTCTACAGGTTCATGCTTCTTTTGTGAGACTACATTATAAAGTGAGAGAGTACTTAAGCAGGATAGGAAAAAGGGAGCAGGGGAATAGAAAGGTGTCCATGGTGTTTCTGGGATGAAATCAAGAGTTAGAAATGATGGGAAAGTGACCTCTATGATCTCAGAACAACAGAGTTTACGGGGAAGTTGGTGAAGAAGAGGTTCCTCTGATGAATTCATCTATAGGTGAAAACAAGTAGTTCCTTTCATTGGATAAGTCTAGAGGACTTGGTGCTTGAAATATCTATTTGTAGAGGATGGATTGACACCTCTGGGAAGAACCATCATCTAGAGGAAGGGGAAAGCATGTATACAGAAAGGAGATTTTCATATAAATATAGAACGGAAAAAGTCAAGAAAAGAGGGTTTACATCAATGGTGGGCTTTATAATCAGGAACATAGTGGGGAAAGAACTCTAACATGAGGTAGCATCCTCTCAGACAATTGAAAAGGTCCTTTTGGAAATGAAACATAAATCCTATAAGGCAGTAACAGAAAGAGCCCAGAGGAAAGAATCTAGAATAGATACCTTGGAAACTTTGATTATTTAAAGAATGCCAAGAAAAGAGAGAGATCAGATCATTATAGAAGTCATGAATCAGAAAATAGAGGTTTAGAGTAAACAGAGAAGTTGGATAATGAAGAGAGAGAAAAAAATTTTTTTTGGAAAGGGATGCAAAAAATATAAAAAGTGAGGAATAAAACTCAACTAAAAGGGAAGACAGAAAGGGAAATTATATGAGAAGAGGGGATTGGAGGAAATTAAATAACGTCATTGGAAATTAGATCTATGGACCACCTTTCTGTCCACCATCTTTGTCTCTATTTTCTGACCAGGTACATTAACTTTAATTAATTGAGAATCTATCCTTACTGCTTACTCTTCTATACCTACAACTCAAGTGTTTCATTATATATCAATTTCCTGGTCATTTGTATTAGTCTACTACTGTTCATCTACTTTCCAAGCACTGATGCTTTGATCACATATTTTGGAGAAACTGTTCAAACTAATAGCCAAAATCAAAGATCTGTCCTCCCTTCTGTAGAAGGACCTCAAGAAATTTTCCATACCTATTCCATACATTCTATGTACTACCAAACTGGTTATTCAGGATCTGCAAGCACTACAACATTTCAACTGAAGAGACTACATTGTCATAGAACATATTGATGTTGATTCTCTGTCAGGGAACCAAATGATGAGGTTAGTGGCAGTGCAGAGAGTTGTGGGAACCCCTCTTTGCTTGGTGCAGGTGCAGCATGAAAGAATTCACGACCCCAAACTATTAGACTGGCAAGAGGAAGTTTATTGTTGGCACTACAGAAGCCAGCTTTTGCTAGGAAGACTAACTTCCTAGTGACAAAGTCCTGGCAGAGAGATAAAGGTCCTAGCAGAGAAATCCTGGGAGAAAGATAATAAAAGTTTTATCACTGAGAAGAGAATGTCTCTTCACAGCAGGCAGGGGTCCTGATAGGCAGCAGTGCTAAGGGTCGAGAGAGTCCCTTAACATGGCATGATTCCTACTTTAGGCCTTCTGCAAAAAAATGAGTTCCAAATCACCCTTTAATAGGAAATCTGAGACTGAAGTTTCAATTGAATGAAATTACTTCAATGTTGTCACTGCCCCTAGGCCTAGATTTCCAGTTGAATAAAACCACTTAAGTTGGAACTAAGTAGGAGTGGTCCTGGACTAATTTTCAGCTCAATAGAGGGTGTAGCTACTCAATAGAAATACCAAGTTCAGATCTCCAGCTAAATGAGACCACTTAAGTTGAAGCTAAGTAGGGAGTGGTCCTGGGCCAATCTTAATGAAACCACTTAACTGCCCCAAAGGGTAGGCTTTGTCAGGAGAGTTTCAGGGCTCACTCCAAAAGTCAAGGACAGTTTCAGTGTTCCCCCATCATTTCAAAGTTAAAAGCATGTGTGGCTCTCTACTATGTTCCTCAGCATTGGTCCTTATCACTCCTACTTTACTTCTATGACATATCCTCGCCAGGACTGAAAGGATTTCTTTCCTAATGAAGGAACTAGCCCCATAAAAAATAACAGTTTTCTTTGTTGAATTTTTTGCACTAGTATTGCACTGAAAACTACCTCCCTATACTTCCCTGAGTGAGCAACAGCTGTTGCCATTATTACCATCAGTCAGTGTAATGCCAGAGAAACTGAGGCAAGATGAGATTAGAGAGCTTTTAATATTTTATTTGAAAGGGAGAGATTTACTGAGACCAAATGAATCTATGGTTTGATCCCAGGACTGAATGAATGAATATCATCTCCAAGAATCCAGCATCCAGCAGCCAACATGAGTTCTCTCTATATATGGACATGGCTCCAACCTACCAGGGGGTAGACTGAGGCAGGGGCAGAGTCAGAGCACTGAAAGTGGGAATGGACTCTCAATCCAGTTCTGACAGGGTGGGAAGAGGCACTGGACATCCTGATAAAGTAGGGAAGGTCTGGGGTCATGATGTCTAAGATAAAAGGTCTTTCTCCTTATCATGATAATAAGGAGGGGGGATGTTGTAACCAGGCAGAACAATTCAGGGAAAGTGAGTTAGAATAATTAAAGGAAATTGTGGCACAACATCAGTTATCTACTAAGGAACCATAACCACTGCCATCATTGCCAGGGCCACCAGCAACTGAAAATAATGTGACTTCTAGGGCGTTGCCTGCTCTTCTGAGCAAACATATTACAATTTATCAATCTAGCTTCCTTTTATCATGAAGACTTTAAACTTGTTCAGCACTTCCCAGTCAGCAGAAGAAGATTTCATAATTATTTTTTAAGTAACCTTTTTAACTTATCTCCTTGGGGATCTTGGAATTCTCTATCATTTCAGATAGTTCATAGAGTATATCTATTGCTTCATCTTCTGACCTGTCTTTGGTCAGGAACTGACTTTCTACCTATCCCTTCCAACCCCCCTTTCTCCCCCCCAACCAATGTATGAAGAGCATAGTATAAAGTACTTGAAATAACATCATCATTACAATTGATTTTTTTTCTTTATACCTACAATCTTATCAGTGTTAATAGTGAAGAAATATTTTCCACCAATTCACATCAATACCTGTTTTATACCTTAAATTCTTAGAGAGTATTCTATAGAATGGGGAACTAAGAAGGCCCAGGATCACATTCTCAAAATTTGTTAAAGACAAGAGAAAAAACTCATTTGTCTGACAGCAAGTGTGGTCCCTAGGGAAGGGGACATTTATATAGCACTTTCTAGTGCTTGGCACTGAGCTGAGATTTAAAAATATTATTTCATTTGATCTTCCCAACAACACTCTCAGGAAGAGTCTAACAATATATGCATTGTTCTGTACCCTAAGTCTCCAACCCCTTTAAAAAAAAAAAAAAAAAAAGAAAAGAAGAAATGTACATTTTGGCATCTCTTCTTCAGGGCAAAGAATTGTAATTATAATTACAAAACAATTGATTTCACTTTGTATTATGGTTCTTTTTGTTTATATAGATGTAGCCATTGTTTACCTTGTTTTCTTGGTTCTACTTATTTTATTTTGCATCAATCCATATGCAAATGATCCCTTCCCTTTTTTATATATATATATTCTTTCTGTCCATCTTCCTTACAACCTAAAAATGTTCTATTACATCCATTTACATCTATTTTCATCCAGGTTTAGAAATTACTCAATTAGTAAGCACCTACTAATTTTAATTTTTTTCTACCGTTAAAAAATGTTTCTATAAATATATTTGGTGTATGGAATAGTGAAATCTTTTTTACCTGCTTGCATGCAAAAAATTATTTTTGAACTATGATTTCTTTTAATGCCACACAGTCAAATTTGGTTTTCCTCACTCTTTTATAATTTTCTGTAAGTTACTGGAATCTTTCCCTAGCTCTAGGAAAATGGGTAATTCTGAAAACAATTATTAGCACTTGAATCAATCTCTTTCTTGAGATGATTGTTATCTCCCAGGATCACTGAATTTATATCATCCTTTGGCTAATGATTATAAGAATACCCAGTAAAGGTCTTTATCAACTATAATAACAGACACCTGTATATAAAACTTTTGTGATTGTATAATATGTGTTAAGACCCATTTTCAATTAAAAGACTCTTTACATATATCCTAATTAGTAAGCAGCTTCCACTCAACCCCCTAAAAAAACTTCAAACTGATCAAAAAGTGAGATTTCTATTAATAAATACATCAACGTGGAATCAAATTTTCTATGCAAACAAAAATAAATTTCAAATTGCATTGCTACTAAAGATTCATCCTGTAACTCTTATACAGTTGATCATGCTCCTATAAGGAAGTCAGTGAGTTAACAATGGACTAAGAGATTCACAAGCCCAAAGGAGCTTCACTCTTTGTTGAGATCATCCAGAGGAGTACTGGTCAGGATTTGCATTCCTAATATTCATTATGTAACCAGGTCCTTTAGTAAGCTCCACTAAGGTACTTGTGAGTCATTATATTTGTTCTGAGGTCAGATTTTAGTGAGCCACAGCAGTGTTCCCCAAATAGCTAGCCAATGAGATAATATTTGCTGCTAAATGTTGGGGAATGGGTAGAAGACACTGATCATTCTTGTAACCCCCTGAATTAGCACCTAAAACCTAAGTTTTCGGTCCTTGGGATTACAAAGACAAAGTTGAAAAATGATCCCTACCCTAAGAAATTTATATTCCACTGAGAAATAAAACATGCATGAGAGAGAGAATGTGTATATATATTTGGTCATTTTGGGTCCTGATTGACTCAGATTGAATGTAAATAACAGTCATTTCTCCTGTGGCCAGAAACCCTGAGGTTTCCCCTACCAGAAACATTTATTTACTTCGATTTTTTTTTTTTGGTGGGGGGAGAGGGGAACTAGGTGAAAGATGACATTCTTTACCTCAATTGCTACCTATCCTTAATCACTGAATAGGTGTGGCTTCAATCAAACTGAGACTTGTTGAAGATCTTAGCTTAAAAGGCCAAGGTCTCCCATTTCATCCAAGTCCACTTCCAGTCCTCTTAACTTGTATCTTGCCACTGGACCCAGATGGCTCTAGAGGGGAAAGTGAGTCAGATGACCTTGTACAGCCCTCCCTCACTCAAATCCAATTCATTTGCATGCATGGTATTACCTTGCTGAAATTATGGTCCTCTTCAAAAATGAAGGACAAAAAACAGCAACAACATAGTGTCCCTCTATTTCCTTGGTAGGAACTTTAAGTCAGAAAAATGAAGAATCATTCAGAATATATTCAGGGCCTTGGTGAACCTGAAAGTTTTGTACTACCCACATTGCAGCATAAAAATAACTACTTTTGTTGCTGGCAGATATGTCAAGATTGGAGTGTGAAACAAGGAGAGAACAGAAATCTTGAATGCTTCACTAAGTTTTTATTCTTGCTCCAGCTTTGTTCATTTGCCAAAAAAGAAAGACTTTTAAGAGCTAGAGGAATCTGATCATCCTAGTCTACATCTTGTTCTAGCATATTTTGAGTGAGTGATGTCCCCAAAATGGATTTTGAGGACATAGACTCACTATCAAGGTTTTTTAAAAAGTTAAAGGGAATTTTCTAATCCTAAGTAAGATAGTTGTCTAGGAATAAGGACAATGAGTCAACACCAAGGAAAAATAAATCAAAAGAACATATGATCTCAGCCTAGAGTATTCTATTCATTTTTACCAGCTGCCTGGTAAAAATAATTATTGTGGCTCATAGTCTCAGCTTTGCATTAAAAGAGTTGTAGTTCAGAAAGAAATTTTAAAATCACTATACCCTAATACAATACAATACAGAGTGATGAAATTAAACAAATGGTATCAGAAAGGCAGCTTAATGAATCTAAGATCAGAGTAGATACCCAACAAAAACAATTTGATTAAAATTAAAAATACAACATCACCCAGTAAAGATGATGGCATATAATGACATTTCCATCAATGTAATTTCCATGTGTGTTCTTTTATCACTAGTATTTTATTTTTCCAATTACATGTAAAGATAGTTTTCAACATTCATTTTTGTATGATTCTGAGTACCAAATTTTATTCTCCTTCTTTCCCTTACTCCCCCCCTTCCCCAAGACAGCAAGGAATATAATATAGGTTTGTGTTCCTTTATTACACACATTCTCTTTGTGGGTGCCCTCTACCTGCATTCCTGTTCAGATAAAGGACATGACTAGCAACTATAAGAGAATCTGAAAAGTGAAGGCAGCCGGTCACTGAGAAAGGCCCTTCAAGACAGGGATGATATATGGAGTGGGTTGTTTTTTTTCTCCTCTGAGAATTCTAGGCCATTTGTAATGTTTTGAAAACTTCTTAGTGTTCTTGAGCAGAATTTTCATTATCCAGTTCTCAAAAATACTTAGGGGAATTTGCTTGGCTCAGTGGGAAAATTATTAGACTTCTAATCAAGAGACCTGCGTTCAAATGCTATTTCTGACATTTAAGTTAGATATGTCATCACTGGCAAGTCACCACCTTCCTGAAGTTCAGTTTCCTCATATGTAAAATTAGGGCTACTATTATTTAATAACCTATTCATAGGGCTATCGTAAGGGAATTGCTTTGTTTGTAAATCTTAACACACGAGTTTTTCTCATTATCTTAACTTTGGGAATGTTTAGGCCCACTCTAATAATAACCCATAATTAGTATCCCTAGTAATAAATCCCTGGGCTTTGATAGCTTCATTATCAAATAAGGTTAATGATTGGTCAGAATTTCCCAAGTCCCGTCTAAAAATATATTAATAGTTTCACCCTGTTATATTATTTTCCGAGGCTCATTATCTCAGTGAGGTCAATGCCTGTGATAGTTTACTCCTAAACCAGTAGTAGATCATTGACCAAAACTGTACTTGGGGGACCATGTTAGAATTAGAATTAGACAGTGAGCACATTTAAATTTTCTTATGGTAGCCATTTCCCTCAAATACAACTTGTACTTCTATTGTCTTAATATACATAGGACAGAAAAACAGATCAATAAATTGAGAGAGAGAAAGAGAGTCAGTCAACCTTTTTCCTGAGTTCAATTTAAGAAAGACAAAGAGTTAGGTTCATTTCCTCATCAGTGGAAGTATTTCTTCCTAATAAGACAAACTACATGGAGCAGAATTAGAACTGAGCTCAGGGTGGGCTTAGGCAGTGGAGGTTATAAAGGCAAAAAAATCCCCCCATAAATCAGGGAAAGGGGGCAGGGAGTAATTACATAGTAGTCTGATCAGGTTATTAAGACAAAAATTACATATCGGTGTAGGGTGGGGGTAATTGCATAGTGGTCTAATCAGGTTATCCCTGGATTGGGTTGTTTTTCAGAACTAGCAGTTGACATGACTCAGTCTGAGTTGGTTATCTGGAATGACAAGGGGAGTTCTGGGTTCGGTATATCAATACCACAAGGAATTCAGATACTTGAATACTGTAAGGAGCTTCTGATATGCTAATACTGCAAGGAATCTCTGATGTGTCCAGCTTTGTTTTACTTCTGTTCTTCTGATTCCGATTCTGCTTCCAGATCAATCTGGCCTCTTCTGGATGGTAAGGGAAATCAAAGTGAATAGTAAAGTAATAATTATTAATTAATTGATTAATAGTTATTCTATTTTCTCATTAGCTAGATGGGGGGGAGGGGGAGAATAACAGAGAAAAAGAGCATGAATTAAATAACTATCCTAAAGAGGCACTCTGCTGAGGATTGTAGATACAAATACAATTGAACAAGTCAGTCCCTGCCCTCAAGAAGTTTACATTCTAAAGCATGAAGACAACATAAAAAGAGTAGTGGGGAAAGAATGGAGAGGAATATACATGTAGAGATGGTCAAGAAATGGAATGGAGGCTGGGTTGACAAGATAGAACAAAAATTCACCTATGAGAGCCAGGAATCCCAGGGCTAGAATCCAAATTTCCACAATAGGGAAGAGGTAAGGATGGTGGTTAGAGAGTATGTAGTACCTTCCATAGGATCAAATAGGAATATCAGAATTTCTTACAAGAAAAACCACAATCAAGTGATTTTTAGTTGCAGCTCCTCAAAGTGAGCTTAATTATTCTATTTGCAGCATTGCCAACTTCAGTTCAAATACTATGTTCAAATCTGATTTTATATACTTACTAATTGTGAACAAATCCCTTAACCCTGTTTGCCTCAATTTCTTTATCTCTAAAATAAGCTGGAGAAGGAAATGGCAAAACACTTCAGTATATCTGCCAAGAAAAATATCATACTGATATGGTATAGCTTCAAGGGGAATTATAGCAATATTTTTTCTTTTTTTATTCTAGCTTTTTATTTATAAGATATATGCATGGGTAATTTTTCATCATTGACAGTTGCAAAACCTTTTGTTCCAATTTTTCCCCTCCTTCCCCCCACCGCCTCCCCCAGATGGCAGGTAGACTAATACAGGTTAAATATGTTAAAGTATATGTTAAATACAATATATGTATACATGTCCACACAGTTATTTTGTTGCACAAAAAGAATCAGACTTTGAAACAGTATACAATTAATTTGTGAGGGAAATCAAAAATGCAGGTGGACAAAAATAAGAGGAATTGGGAATTCTATGTAGTGATTCATAGTCATCTCTGAGAGTTCTTTTGAATAGCAATTATTTTAAGGTCCCCCAACCTTAGAGTGCTATTGTTCTAACAATCTGTCAGTCAATGATTGTAAGTCTTCTGGCCTAGAAATATCATAATATTTCTTCCCTTAGATTTTAGGGAAGTCATATTAGTGACCTTAAGAGTGCTATTTTTCTGACAACCTGTCTATCAATGATTCTAAAGTCTTCTGGCCTAAAATTTTGTTTACTGTCAAATACATAATCTGCTGGTCAGTGATAACCAAATTCCTGAGACCAGGAATCTCAGTTCTACCTCTAGAGCATAAAATTAGCATATCAGTGGCATGAAGCACTTGATCTCTCTGTATTTTTCCTATAAAATTATCTTCTTGCTCCTGATTCTTTGCTAAATTCTTTTGGAACTTAGCAGGCTTCAATTGGCATTACAATTACAATAAACTTTGCCCCTTGACTTGGATTTGGGTTCAAGCCTGAATATTCTTTTGAGACACCTCATGACACCAATCTGTGACCTCCCCAACCATTTGGGGGCCCTTCTGAACCTCAACAATACGGGGCCACTAAAAATCAGACACGACTGAAGAATGACTGCACAACAAATATACTTCTAGTTTATTGAAAAAATGAGGTAGTACTACACACCTGTCAGATTGGCTAAGATGACAGGAACAAATAATGATGAATGTTGGAGGGGATGTGGGAAAACTGGGACACTGATACATTGTTGGTGGAGTTGTGAAAGAATCCAGCCATTCTGGAGAGCAATTTGGAGCTATGCCCAAAAAGTTATCGGGCTGTGCATATCCTTTGACCCAGCAGTGCTACTACTGGGATTATATCCCAAGGAAATACTAAAGAGCGGAAAGGGACCTGTATGTGCCAGAATGTTTGTGGCAGCTCTTTTTGTTGTAGCTAGAAACTGGAAGATGAATGGATGCCTATCAATTGGAGAATGGTTGGGTAAATTATGGTATATGAATGTTATGGAATATTATTGCTCTGTAAGAAATGACCAGCAGGAGGAATACAGAGAGGCTTGGAGAGACTTAAATCAACTGATGCTGAGTGAAATGAGCAGAACCAGAAGATCACTATACACTTCAACAACAATACTGTATGAGGATGTATTCTGATGGAAGTGGAAATCTTCAACATAAAGAAGATCCAACTCACTTCCAGTTGATCAATGATGGACAGAAGTACTACACCCCGAGAAGGAACACTGGGAAGCGAATGTAAATTGTTAGCACTACTGTCTATCTACCCAGGTTACTTATACCTTCGGAATCTAATACTTAATGTGCAACAAGAAAATGGGATTTACACACATATATTGTATCTAGGTTATATTGTAACATATGTAAAATGTATGGGATTACCTGTCAACGGGGGGAGGGAGTGGAGGGAGGGGGAGATAATTTGGAAAAATAAATACAAGGGATAATATTATAAATTTTTTAAAAATGAGGTAGTGTAGTGGATCTAGATCAGGGTAACCTGAGTTGCTAATTCTGCCTCAAATACTTGGTAAACACTTGACCATTTGACTCTGGGAAGCCACTTAAATTCTTTGTATCTTAATTTCCTCAACTATAAAATGAAGGAGTTGGACTTAAAGGCTTTATTCAATGAACTATCCAACAAGCTCAAGTCAAAACGTCTACTCCCAACAACTATTCACTATTGATTCATTTTTATTTCCTTCTAGTCTGAAAAGGGAGTTTAGTGTTCTCTTACAAGATGGTTATCAATCAAACAGTTCACTTAAAAATGGTTTAAAATGGCCTTAGATAAAATCAATTTTTTTTGGATAGACCAACTAAAGTCCTACTTAAAATGTCATTACTACTAGACATCTAGGATACTTTTGGTCATTCCAAATTCCCTAGAAAGCTAAATCTTTTCTTCAGAACCAAAACCTTGACTCATTGTAGATCTTTTTTTAGTAAAAAGGAAGGAAGGCTTTAATACGCACATAGTGGCAAGCACTGAGCTATGTGCTTTACTAATATTATCTCATTTGATCTTTTTAACATCCCTGTGAGGTAAGTGCTATTATTATCTCTTTTAAACTTGAAAAGCTAAAGGAAATAGTGGTTAAATGGCTTGCCCAGGGTCAGATAGCTATTAAATATCACAGATAACATTTGAACTCAGGTCTTCCTAGCTTCAGGCTGGTATCATATCTACTGCACCATCTAGCTTCCTCTAGACTATGGGATGGGAATAGTGACTGAATTTGTGTTTCATTGATAGAGAAAAATCCTTCAATGAGAGAGGATTTTTCAATTACTCAAAGAGAAACGTTTCCAACCAAAGCAGATAATTTCCTTCTCTGCAATTGAAAAGCCTTTGAGAGTTACCAGGGTGTCTGAGAAGTCAAGTGATTTGTCTGGGGTCAATGGCCAGTGTTTGTCAGAGTTAGAACTTGAACCCAAACAGACCTGGTTCTGTGGGCAATCCTTTATTTAATAGTTAACAATGAAATATTATTCAGTCTTCAATATATCACTCTCAATTCAGTCAGTATCACACACCACACACACACACACACACACACTACAGGCTCAATATCTCAATCCATTCTACCATTCCTATGAAAAGTTTTCCCTTAAAAAGTATTGATGCCCACCAATTATGGAATGGCCAAACAAGCTGTGGTATATAATTTGTGATAGAATATCATTGTGCCATAAGAAATATGACTTCAGAAAAACCTGGAAAGATTTACATGAACTAATGAAAAGTAAAGTGAGAAGAACCAGGAGAAAATTGTACACAGTAAAAGCAATATTGTATGAAAAACTTTGAGTGATAACTATTCTTAATACTTCAATGATCCAAAATAATTCCAAAGGACTCAGGATGAAGTATACTATCAGCCTCCAGAGAAACAACTGATACTGTTTGAATACAGAGTGAAGCATGTTGTTTTTCACTTTCTTTTTTGTCTTCTTGGTTAAAATGTCTAATATGGAAATGTTTTACATGATTGCACGTGTGCAATCTTATTGTCTCAGGAAGGAAGGAAGGAAGGATAGAATTTGGAACTCAACACTTTTTAAATTTGGAACTCAATACTTTTTTAAATGTTGAAAAATTGTTTTAATATGTAATTGGGAAAAAATAAAATTTTTAGAAGGCATTAATAATTAATTCCTGTAGTCTTGGTTAATTCAGAGGACTAAAGGTTCAGTCCATTGACATTATTTCCTGGTGGTATGAGTACAAAGCAACCCCAAGATTACTGTATGTTTAGTGGACCATGATGGTCAGTTCAGACAAGGGAGCTTCAATCAGCTGAATCTTGATTCTTATCCTTATGGGATATCTCCCTCCTACAATGGCTAAGTAAATCTCTTTTGAACTACCGAATGATTCATATGAAATTAGAGTCTCATTTTGATTCAATATCAAAACCAAATCACCAAAGGACTGGCCTGAATCAAGCCCAGCCCAGAACACTCACAAATATACCTTTTTCTTATAATCTTCAGTTTATTCTTTCCTTCTTACTGGAATATATTCTCCCATTGTCTATAGCCCAGAAAACCTGAATACCAAATGACTGAGCTTGCTCCCTCGTACCTTCTGCATGCTTGTCATGTTTTTCATATCAAATTCTTATGCCTCCAAACAAGATGATACAAAAATTACAACCAAGAAAAGATCTGCATCGGGGATTTTACTTATAATAAAACTAAATTGGGGGAAAAAAAGATGACCCAAAGGTGCCAATATGGGCATGGTTCCTTATTATGGAACTCTCACCAATGGAGCTCTTTTTAGTCTCCAAATTTCTTAAGAAGGATAGACAATATATCTGTCATGCACAGAACTGGAGCTCCATTTATTTTATAAAGTTCTAGTACTAGGCTCCCTATATGGAGAGCTGGGAAAGACTGCCAAATTAATTAGTCTAAGACTCTTATCTTAACATTTGAGGACATTAAGTGCATAAAATTAAGTATATAAAGTAACATACAAGGAAATCAGTTAAGTTGAAATTAAGCTCTAATTTTCCCCATCCAAGTTTACAAACACTGTGAAATCTATCCGTGTACTCCTTCAGTTTACATAAAATCCAGGGGGAAAGCCTCTGCTTTACAATTTTACTTTCATTTAGCTGTCAATTTCCTTTGATGGGAACTGACATCACTTGCTGTTCTTATCTTTCCCAGGGTTATTTACATTTTGTGAAGGACTAGGAAAAACCAAAAAGTCTTTAAGCTCCAAAGAATTATTTTCTTCCTTAAGTTTGTGATTCTCTATGGCATCATGATTGCTAGCTCCTTCTCCCCTGAAATCACAGACCAGAATTTATCTGGTCAGCACATCTATGCTTGGAGTCCCTAGACAATGGAAGGTCCTTCAATCTTCTACTCAACCATCAGACCCAAACACACACACAGTCCAGGAGTGACAGTTTCTAAGACTAAAGTGTCCTCCCAAACCAACTGCCCTCTAGGGCTTGTTATTTGTGGATTCTATAGAATCAGCCAAAAGGTATTTGCACTTTATTCAGGTCCAACCTCCATCCCTGGAGGTCAGGTCTTTTCAAAGATCTTCTCAAATAGTTTTAGGAGAATAACTGCTTTATCCACTGTTTATTTCTGCTGCTCTGAGGCAATATTCTGTCTTTTTTGTGGAGGAATTTTTGAGAGCCAAAAGTTTTCTGACCTACTCCATCATCTTCCCAGAATTTTCTCCCAAATTCCCAAGCTTTTCTAAGAATTATATAGTATTAAAGGATATTTTTTTCTTTCACAATACTAATTTTCTCTCATTTGCCTCTTAAAATACTGTACTAGTCAGACTTAGAAAATGTTTATTGTAGAACACTGGCCCCTGTCCAAACCTTGTGCAAGTTTCAAAATATTTTGCTGTTGGTATGTAGAGTTTCTGGTGTAGCCTCCTTACCACACCTTTTTACTCCTTGGAAACTTGCAAAAACTGCAAAAGAAAGAACAGTATTCATTTTTGTCCAATCTTAAGGTCAAAAAAGAATGCTTCCCTTTCCCCCTAACTCCCCTGGCAATGAAAGAGGATACTAAATGTCCAGCTAAGTTAAGCCTCACATTGTCTTTCCTTCCTACTGCTTTGTTTGTGACATGAAGCCAAGGCTATATTCACAGTTCAAAGGAAAGCATCTAAAGCTGTGCCTTTTATTTTAGTCCCATTTGGGCAAACGGAAGACCAAACTAATAACTATCATTAGTGTATGGGAAGAAAGAATGTATACCCCTGAAAGCTGTCAGGAAGCCCCAGTTAAAAAAAAAAGTATCATGTGTCTTCCACCATCAACTCAAACACTGATGAAGCTTCTATTCCTAGTTGATAGGCAACCCCAGTAATATGATCCCACTTTACCCACTGTAATTAAAGTTAGGACATCCCCCCTTCTTGAGAATTCAGACAAGTAGAATTTGAAGAAGCTAAGCAATCCCATGGATAGAGTGTTAAATTGATAGTCAGAAAGACCTGAATTTGAATTCTCCTTGAATATTTACTAATTGTGTGACAAAGATAAGTCATTTAACTTCTCGCCATCTCAGATTCTTCATATATTAAAAAAAAGAGAGAGAGCTAATAAGACTACCCATTTCATAAGGTTTTGTGAGGAGCAAATGAGATATATAAAGTGATTTTCAAACTTTAAACACTCTATAATTATTATTATAAATTATTACTGTTGTATAGGAAAAGTAAATGTTATTATGAAAGATATCCCCTATTCCTCTCAAGAAAATGGGCAGCCAATTTTTAGTCAGTCCAGGACACCAAAGAGGACTAGAAGGTTGACCGGAAAGGTCTGTTGGTAGGATGAGAGGGCCTTGGGAAAATAGCAAAACAGAAATGGATGTGAGTAGTGGTGGCAGCAGCTTCAGAAGACCTCAGCTCACTGGAAGTCTCTTTACCAGCTCTGAGGAAGAACTCTATTGCTTTAGCACACTAGAACTTACAGCTATAGTGGAGCAGGGACACCCCTAACAGTTTCATGGCAGAAAAGAGTGCTTATGGTTAGGTCCCTAGAAGGATCTCTGAAAACAGCTTGGGACAGTATATTCTCCACTCTGGAAATGGTGTCCTTAACAAAGAGTTAAAAGCCAAGTAATAGGCTGGAGAAATGAGCAGATACCAGAATAGAAAAAGTTTTTTCTTGCTACCATTCCACCTCTCCCAGTACATTCCTCTCTCACTCCTTACTTTTATTTTTTTAGATTTTATCCCTTCATATTCAAATCACACCTGTTCCTTCTCTCCCTCTCTCTCTCTCTCTCTCTCTCTCTCTCTCTCTCTCTCTCTCTCTCTCTCTCTCTCTCTCTCTCTCTCTCTCTCTCTCTCTCTCTCTCTCTCTCTCTCTCTCTCTCTCTCTCTCTCTCTCTGTATGTGTGTATGTGTGTGTGTATATATATATATATATATATGTATATGTATATACTCCTTCTAAGTGCCATAATAATTAGAAAGTTCTAATGAGTTACAAATATCCTCCATAGAAAATTACTATGGTCAGAACCAGCTACACCCAGCAAAAGAACACTGGGAAATGAATGTGGACCACAGCATAACATTTCCACTCTTTCTGTTATTATTTGCTTGCATTTTTGTTTTTCTTCCCAGGTTATTTTTACCTTCTTTCTAAATCCGATTTTTCTTGTGCAACAAGATAACTGTATAAATATGTTGCATTTAACATGTATGTTTAACATGTATGGGACAGCCTGCCATCTGGGGGAGGGGGTGGAGGGAAGGAGGGGAAAAGTCTGCAACAGAAGTTTTAGCAAGTGTCAATGTTGAAAAATTATCCATGCATATGTTTTGTAATAATAATAGTAAGAATAAAGGAAAGTTACTATGGTAACAAAGAAAATCAAAATACACAGTCATAAGATAATAAAAATCAAAGCTTCCCACATCCAAAGCCTCCAGATCATGGAAGAACTCAGAAGAGATTTTGAAAATCAAGTAACAGAGTAGAAGAAAAATTAGGAAGAGAATTGAGAGTAGTGCAAAAGAAAGTACAAAAAGATAATGAGGAGGAAACTCCTGAAAAAGCAAAACTGGCTTTTTTGGAAATTGGAAAGTAGGTACAAAAAAATCACTGAAAAAGATAATTTCTTGAAAATTAGAATTAAGCAAATAGAAGCTAATGACTTTATGAGAAATCAAGAAACAATAGCGCAAAACCAAAAGAATAAAGACATAGAAAGAATGTGAAATATCTCACTGGAAAAAATACACATGTTAAATAGATCCAATAGAAATAATTCAAAAATTATTGGTGTATCTGAAAGCCATGATAAAAAAAAATAAAAAGAGCCTAGACATCATCTTTAAAGAAAATTATCAAGGAAATTGACCTGAAAAGAAATGGAAAGAATCCCCTAATCGTTTCCTAAAATAGATTCTCAAATGAAAACTCCCAGGAATATTATAGCCAAATTCTGGAACTCTCAGATCAAGGAGAAAATATTGCAAACTTTCAAAGAAAAACAATTCAAGTTAGTGGAACCATAATCAGGGTAACATATAATTTAACAGCTACTATATTAAAGGATCTGAGAGTTTAGGAGACATTCCAGAGAATAATAGAGCTAGGATTATAAACAAAAATCACCTACCCAGCAAAATTGAATATAATCCTTCAAGGGAAAAGGTAGATAGTTAATGAAATGAAGGGCTTTCAAGCATTCATGATGAAAAGACCAGAGTTGAATAAATATGATTTTCAAATACAGGACTCAGGAGAAAAATAAGGAGGTAAGGGATATCATAAGGGACTTAGTAAGGTTTATCTATTACCCTACTAGATGGAAGAGTGATATTTGTAACTCATTAGAACGTTCTCATTATTATGGCAGTTAGAAGGAATACGTATAAATAGAGGGAAATTTGTGAATTGAATATGAAGTGTTAATATCTTAAAAAAAAATAAGGGATGAGAAATATACTGGGAGAATGGGAAAGGGAGAGGTAGAATGGTATAAATTATCTGCCATAAAAGAGGCAAGAAAAAGCTTTTACAGTGGAGGGAAAAAGGGGAAATGGAGGGGGAATGAGTAAACCTTGTTCTCATCAGAATTGGTTCAAAGAGAAAAAAACATACCCACTCCATATATATATATATATATATATATATATATATATATATATATATATATATATATATATATATATATATATAAATCTATTATTACCCTGCAGGAAAGTAGGAGGGAAAGAGGATACAGGAAGGATAGAGGAAAGGACATATTGAGGGAAAGGACTGATCAGTAGCAAAACATTTTTGAGGAGGGTCAGGGTGAAAGGAAAAAGAGAATAAATAGGAGAGAAGTTTAGCAATAATAATTGGGAAAATAATTTTGAAATAAAGAAGGCCTTATCTCTTAAATGTATAGGGAACTATGTAAAAAAAAATTTTTAAAGAACTATTCCCCAAATGATAAATGATCCAAAGATAGAACTATGTCCAAAGGGCTATGCCATCATGTGTATACTTTGACCTAACAATATCACTACTAGGCAAGAATACCAAAAGTTTTTTTTTAAAAGGGGAAAGACTTATATGTACAAAAATATTTATAACACCTCTCTTCTCAAGGCCAAAAAAATGGAAATTAAGGGGATGTCCATTAATTAGGGGATGGCTGAATAAATTGTGGTATGTGCTTAAGATGAAATATTACTGTTCTGTGGGAAATGTTAAGTAGGATGTTCTCAGAAAAAAAACTGAAAAGTCCTCCATGAACTCAAGCCAAGTGACATTTGCTATTCTCAGCAATACAATGGTCCAGGACTACTTTGAAGAACCTATGATTAAAAGTGTTATTCATACCCAGAGAAAGAACTGATTGTGTCTGAATACAGATTGAAACATACTCTTCTTTTACTTTATTTTTCTTGAGGGTTTTTTTTTTTGAGGAGTGGGGAAGAGATCTATATTTTCTTTTGCAACATGACTTTATGGAAATGTTTTGCATAACTTCTCATGGGCCTTCTTAAAGGGGAGTGGGGGTAGGGAGGAAAGGAGAGACTCTGGAACTCAAAGTTTTAAAAACAAATGTAAAAAATTGTTTTACATATAACTGGGGAAAATTTAAAAATATTAAATGTACATATAAATATATCATGTTCACCACCACCATTGCACTCCAAATGAGCAAGGATAATAACCTTAGCACATCATTTCTGAAGGGTTATTACCAATGAGAGTTTAGAACCATATGAATTAGAAATAGAAAAAATGTTGAAAGCATCTGGTCCAGGTGTCTGTCTAGAGGGAGAACAAGGTTTATTATCCATGTTTTATGGCTAACATCACTAACAAATAAAGTAGCATGTTTCAGATGATGGATTTGAAATAATGAAAGAACTTGATTCTCTTTTCCCTGTGTAACCTGAATCATTGAAGGGGATTTCCAAATGATCTACTTTTGTATTTTTTTAGACATTGTTAGTTTTTATAATCACTGTTTTCTAGTATAGCTTGGGATATGATAGTGAAGATGACATCTTCCATCCTTTTACATCTTATTCTTTGGTATCCTTGACTTTTAATTCCTTCAAATGAATTTTGTCATTATTTTGCTCCCTGCCTCATTTGCCTTCTATCATAATTAAGTGTTACATGGGCTCTTTCTTGAGAGAGACATAATAATTTCATGAGAGGTAAGAATAAGAAGAGAAACTCCAATAAAGGATCCAATAAGATTTATACTGTCCAATGAAAGGCACTCCTCTTTTTCTCCTTCTTTGATATTTGTTTGAACTAGAAAGAAATATCTCTTCTACTAGTCTGGAGCAATGGTATTATACTCAAATAAAAATGGGGGCCACTAATCCATACATAAAGATGCCTGTGGGCTATATGATAGCAGTTTTAAAATGCAATATTATCTGTTTTGTTGTATTTTTATATATTTTGTTAAATATTTCCCAATTACATTTTAATTTAATTCTAGCTGTGCTCAAAAGTGCTATAATTCACTTATGTCAATTATATGACACCTCTGGCCTAGGGAATTATGACTAGTTTGGGATCATTTTCATTCTCTATTATTTCTCCTACTTATTTCCTTTGAAAAGGTAAGAATAGTATGGCAGCATAAATCGAAATATTTGTGATCACTTCAGGAAAAAGTGGCCACTTTTCTACCTCACTTTGGGGACTGATTCTGTCCTCCACCTTCCTCTGACCTCAGTTCTACCATTAGAGCTAACATCAAATATGAAACAGTTAGTAGCTGGTAAATTATTTATTATAACAATTGTTAGGGGGAAAAAACAATTGTGAGGGGGAGAACAGAAAGCCAGGGGGGAACGGGAAACACCTGTGGGCAAACATCTTCCTCTAACAGAATAGTTTGGGCCAAAAACTGCAGAGAAATGGGAAAGTTACAAACATCTACCTCCTCCTTCTAACTGAGAGGCAAAACAGAAGGAAATTTTCTAAGGAGCACCTAGGTCTGCTCTCACTGCTCTCAGTCACTCTTGGACCCATATCAATTCTGTCATTAATTATGGAAGCCGGCGGGCGCTACATTGAAGCTGTCACCTGAAGGTCTTTGAGAAGAAGAAAAGAGTGAAATACTTGACTCTGCCAAAGTATACACAGGACCAAGAGAGAGGAAGGAACCTTGACACCTCTTGGCCTAACTTCTCCCTTCTTCCAGAAATGTTCACAAAAACTTTTCCCAAAAATCCCTGTTCCCACACATACTTTTCTTTTTTAGAAAACTAAAACTAATTTTTTATTATTTTTTCTTTACATTCTATTGAATATAAACTTCCCAAGAACTTTGCACAGTATCTGGCACATAGAAATGTTTTATTAAATATTTCTTGAATTGAATTGAATTGAATTGAAGTAAATTGTTACTCAGCATTAGAAAATTAAAATACTAACGACGGTCAAATACTAAAGAGAGCTTGGAGGTGAATGTCTAAGTCCCAATATCTCTTTCTGTTGGCCTAGATGTTTTTCTCTCACTATGTCTTTCTTCTTTACAAATTTATTTTATTTATATTTTTATCATATTTTTATATTATACTTTATTTTTATAATACACAGTATTATAAAAAGATAATTGCACATGAAACTGTAAATCTATTATGTACAACTTGCTATTCCTTTAAATATATAATAATTATTATGGAAATTTCTTTTTTCTTCCTTTTTTCCCCATCCTACCCTAGAGATGACTATCATTAGATACTAATAGGCATATAGGCATACATACACACACATATACATATATCTTCCTATATCCTTTATTTTTAATTTATGCATTTATAATAGTCAAAATGACTAGTTATTTAAAGTCATTCTTAAAATGATATCACTATTAGTGTATGCAATGTTCTCTTATCTTTTTTCTTTTTATTACTTTTTCCAACACATCTCGTTATTTATTCCATAGCCAATGCTTTCATTTAGACAGATGACTGACTGAGACTTTAGATTAGAAATATCTTCAAGTAATTAAGCTAGCCTCTCTCCTGCACTAATTTAAAATCCTTTGGTACCAGGCACTGTCCTTAAACTGTAAAGATTAAGCCAATATGTCTACTTGAATGTGAGAAGAAATTCCCTTGCCCTCTCTTTGTGCTGATGATTTGCCACCAGCACAATAAATGCCCTCCAAGTCTTTAGAACCTACTGCAAGAAATATGGCCAGCACTAACCTCACCAAGTGACTCAGTATAAGAAGGTTCCTCGACTTTCTAGACACTTAGGGGGAAAAAGCATCATGACCAGAGACAACTCAGTTACTTGCAGTGGTTAAACAAAGCCTATTTCCCTCAAAAGCCAAAACCATCAAAAAAAAAAATCATTGTATTGAAGCTTGGGTTAAACCCAATTGCAGATCTAAGAGGACCTTGGCCATTCAGAAATGTAGATATGTTAAACTAGAAAAGAGACCCCAAAAATGGTCCAGTTTTAAGCTTCATCTTTTTTTTTAATTTGATAATAATAATTTCATTTTGTTCCCTCTTTTTATAACAATTAAAATTTTGATCATATAGTATTTAAATTCCTTAGTCTTATATTTGTTGTGGGACAACTAGATATCACGGAGGATAGAGTACCAGGCCTGGATTAAGGAAGACGCATCTTCCTAAATTTAAAACTGGCCTCAGACCCTTACTAACTATGTGACCCTGAGCAAGTCATTTAATTCCTGTTTGCCTCAATTTCCTCATTTGTAAAATGAGCTGAAGAAGGCAATGGCAAACCAGTCCAGTGTCTTTGCCAAGAAAGCCCCATACAGAGTCATAAAGAGTCTGACCTGACTGAAATGACTAAACAATATATTTGCTGTTTGAGAAAGGAAAAGGTATGTAATTTTTATCAGATTCTGAATCAGACATAAATGTACTTCCAATGTGTTCTAATGAATCCTAGCTGAATGCCAACCACTCAGTAAACAAGCCCTTATTAATTAGACTTTTTTAACAATAAGAAAATTGTAATACTTTCTTGTTCAGTTATTTTTCAGTCATGTTTGACTCTTTGTAATTCCATCCACTGTGCTGCCCTGATAATAATAATAGCTAACATTTATATAGCATTTTAAGATTTGCAAAGTGCTATATATTTATTTGATCTTCATAACCCTAGGAGGTAGATGCTATAATTATCCCCATCTTACAGATGAGAAACTATACCAAGCAACAAAGAAAGGTAAAAACAGTCTCTGCCTTTAAAGATATATTCTAAAGTGTGAGACAATGAATAAATAACTAGGTACAGAAAAGATAAATACAGAGTAAACAAAATCTACTGAATCTGAAAGAGAAAGGCATCTGCAGCTGAGGAAAGTAGGAAAGGCAGGAAAATAAAAAGGTGCAGGAAGGGTGGGAAGAGTTTTAAAGGCCAAAGAGATGACTTTATATTTAATCCTGGGGGATGAAAGGTATTGGAGTTCATTGAGAAAGGTAGTAACATTGTCAGATACAAACTTTAGGAAAATCATCTTAATTGCATGCATTTAACCTATACTTATATATAGTATATATGTAAATATATATAATTATATATATATGTATATATATACACATATATACATATATATACATATATATACATATATATATATATTATAATATACATTGCTTGCTGTCTTGGGGAAGAGAAGAGAGGAGGAAAGGGAGAAAAATTTGGAATACAAGGTTTGCAAAGGTGAATACTGAAAACTATCTTTGTATTTATTTGAAAAAATAAAATACTATTATAATTTTTTAAATATCGATTAAAAAAATAAATCATACCGATTGAAAAAAAGAAAAAAGTAGAGGATGGATTATCATCAAAAGACTTGAAGAAAACAGATAGATACCTAGTGTAATAGTTACAGGGGTTCTCAAACTATGGCCTGCCAGCCAGTTGCTACCCACAGGGTTATGGCAAATAGGCTAAGGGGAGAGACAGAGTGTGAGGTTTTGTTTTTACTATAGTTCAGCCCTCCAACAGTCTGAGGGACAGTGAACTGGCCCCCTATTTAAAAAGTTGGAGGACCACTGGTCTAGGATAAAGGTGATAAGGGCCTAAACAAGAGTTGTGGTTGTTTAAGTAGATAAAAGACAATGTATACAGCTAATGTTGTGAATATAGAAATAACAAGAGTTGGCAAGGAAGAGAATAAATAGGGTGAGTGACTGTACTTGGTTGACTGGGAAAATGGCAATGCCTTCAACAGTAACAGGACATAAATAAAACATATTTAAAAGAAAACTAAGTTGTGTACAACTTTCTGTGACCCCATTTGGAGTTTTCTTATCAAAGTGGTTGGAATGTTTTGCCATGTTCTTCTCCAGTTCATTTTACAGTGGAGGAGCTGAGGCAAAAAGTCAAGTGATGCCCAGATTCACACAGCTAGTAAGTTTCTGAGGCCAGATTTGAACTCAACTCCTCATAATTCCAGGACTACTCTCTCCTGTGTGCCAACTAGCTGCCCAAGGTGATATTTTTAATAAAATATAGGGGCAATTTTGAATCTAGTCCTGCTGTATAAGACTTAGTTATAGTGACGATCAGCAAATCTTCTGTGAATTCATTTCCATCATAGATTACCCTCTTTCAAGGTATCATCTTAATGAATTGACATTTCCCATTAATTCTAAATCTTCTGCAGAAAACTATTTAATAGTGATTAAAATCACTAACAGTGATTCATTAAAGGGACGGCCCCTTTAATGAGAGAATTAATGATGATGCTATTTTATAATACGGGATGGTAAGAATGGCAAGTGTTAGAAAAGATAACTTGTAATAGAAAAGATTTCTATGGGGGTCACTAGCTCTATAATATTTTATACAGGATTTATTTTTGTTAACACCCATACTAGACTCCATTTGACTTTGTATCTCTCTTCAGTGTATAACACAGTGCTCTTTACACCGATGTTTAATAAATATTTGAATTAAACTCATAGAAAATTAAAGTAGTCTACAAATATAACTATCTAAATATCTAATATCTAGATATCATCTACCTAATATCTCAATATTTAAATAGGACTATCCAAAGTGCAGACACACCCAATATTTAGAGGAAAGTGGTACTTTTTTGAAGCTAGGGTAAATATCCGTATCTGATAAGATAAAGGAAAACTGTTATGACTTCCTTGTGTGTGAAGGGGGAACATTAAAATCACAAACTGGTTAACATTTGGCTGCATATGATGACTGGAGCATAAAGAGACCTTTAAAAACATTTCAAGAGTAATAGATCCTATCAAAATAACAAAGGCAACCAAAAAAGTGACTAATCATCCAGTCAAACTTAAAATAGAACCTGAAAAACTGGCACTAGTACTAAGGTTCTGTGTGAAAAGGAAAAACTGCCAAACTTGTCTCTCATGGACTTTCTACAGTTCTAATTTAGAAACAGTAGTCTTAGAAAGTCCATGGAACATCAAGGTTCTTCCTATCACTTTCTTTTTTCAAAAAAAAAATTATTGTTTTTAATTTATGGAATAAAACAAGCATTTCCGTGACACAGAACAATAAAAAGATGATTGCATATGAAAAATGACTTGCTATACCTTTGAAATATACAAAAGTATCGTGTAAATTTTTTTCTTTTTATTTTATTCTCCACCTTCTACTTCAGAGATGACCACTCTTAAATACAAATAGATATAGATTTAAAATGATTTTATACATACTTCTATTAATCATTTCTTTCTCTTGATGAAAACATGATCTTCATATATCCTTTATAGTTACTTTGGGTATTCATAATAATCAAAATTATTTATTCAGTCAAATTTGTTCTTAAAACAATAGTACTATTACTGTATACAATGTTTTCTTTGTTCTCATTTAACTCTTCATGATTTCTTGCAAGTCTATGCATTCTAAGATCATTGAGTTCTTCATTTCTTATAACACAGTAGTATTCCATTGCAATCATATACCACAATTTGCTCAGTCATTCCCCAAGTGATGGACATATCTGCAATTTCCTTTTTTTCCACCACAGAGACTTTTCCCTAGAGCTAGAGAAATTGCAGAATTTGATGAACCCACATTGATTACTGACTTGGAAGAAAGGGGAAGAATGTGATGTCTTGATTGATAACCAATAGTGCATTTCCTAAGCTGATGGGAAAGGGTTAAAACTGCTTCAAATGAGTGATAAAAAGAAATCTGCTTTCATGCCTCGGATAGATGCTCTAACATGTCATAGGATCTCAAAGAACACAGGCTACTAATGAAAAAAAACACTCTTCAAGGTATGGGCTTTATTACCTCAAAGAAAACAACATAATAATGTCACATTGAAACATCTTTTTTTTATTAATTTTATAATTATAACATTTTTTTACAACATTATCCCTTGCACTCCCTTCTGTTCTGAATTTTCCCCTCCTTCCCTCCACCCCTTCCCCTAGATGGCAGGCATTCCCATACATATTAAATATCTTATAGTATTTCCTAGGTACAATATATATGTGCAGAACCAAATTTTGTTGTTGTTGTTGCAAAGGAAGAATTGGATTCAGGAGGTAAATGCTAACAGTTTACACTCATTTCCCAGTGTTCCTTTTCTGGGTGTAGCTGATTCTGTCCATCATTGATCAATTGGAATTGAATTAGCTCTTCTCTATGTTGAAGATATCCACTTCCGTCAGAATACATCCTCATACAGTATCATTGTTGAAGTGTATAATGATCTTCTGGTTCTGCTTGTTTCACTCAGCATCAGTTGATGTAAGTCTATCCAAGTCTCTCTGTATTCCTCCTGTTGGTCATTTCTTACAGAACAATAATATGGAAACATCTTTTTAATGTAATCAGGGTCTAGCAAATACCCAGATTCCATCTTTTTCATCTTAGATGAAGATAATAGAACTCTGTGATCCTATAAATTTGACTGGGGGCCTAAGTATCTCAGCATTCCAGAGTTTGGAGGGCACTTTGCTGTTCCAGTGTTCTTGGGCATGTTTTACGTCCATTCCAACACTGATGTTCCAAGGAACAAAAATATATAGGAACCAAGCTAAGTTATGTCTTCTTCACTGCAGAATCTGAAGTATATTAGGGGAGAGTCCCTGAGGTTTTAAAGGAAATGTTTGTAGGTTTGTTCTTGCTATGTTTTTAAAGTAAACATCCCTCTTCAAAAATTATTTGTTATTAGAAAAGTGAAATTGGGCAAATAGTCACAGGTGCCTGACAGTGGGAGGAATGCAAAAAGTAGATACTTAAGCTGATAGTAGCAACAAAGAGAGATACTCACAAATCTCTCAGGGGTACCCAGCACCCTCGGGTGGAGATGTAGCCAGTCTCTGAAAGAATGAGCCAGAGCACAAATGCTACATACATAAAATTGACATCAATATTGAGAACTACCCATTATTGCTACCAGTCAATCAATAAACAATTTGTACTAAAGCTGTACAACTCTGGGGAGAAAGAATCATAAGATCTTGAATTTGAAGTCAGACAGTACCTACCAGACTGCCCAATCCAACTCCTTCATTTAAAACATATGGAAATTGAGGTTCAAAAAGTTAAATGATTTGCCCAAAATTATACAGATATAAAGTATAAACAGGCAAGACATGAACCTAGGAGCTCTGGTTCTAAGAGCTCTTTTCACTATATCATACAAAATTATCTGGAAAGCATTCTCTGTGTTTCACCATGTTTTCTTTCCATGGAATGACTGCACTGAGTTGTGCTTGAGATATTGAATAAAAAATAAACCAAAGGGCAAAACAGTGGCATCTCTGTGTCACAAAAGTCAGCAATAAACATGTCCTTGCCTTCTGGATGCTTTTCTGTTATCTCAAGTGTACCAGTATCTTCAGATTCTCAAAGCTAGGAGTTAAGGAATAGACACATCTATTCTCTAAGTTTTTGATTTTCTGTTCTAAGTAAATAATAAATAACCACAATATCTTCTATCAGTGATATGTCCACTGAGATATATTTAACTTTTTAGCATATCATATATGGTGCTTTCAAGGAAAAGCAGCACCTTTTTAAGGGCTTTTCATTCACCTTTGGTGATTACCCCTCACCCAACTCTCATCTGTAGCTACAAGATGCAATATTCACAGCAACCTCATCCCAGTAAAACCTTCTCAGCAAATAAGCTAAACCAAGTAGCAGCTAACTGCCAGTCCTCAAACCCATCAATGAATTAGGAGGGTGTTTATCCCTAAGTATGTCTACTCCAAGACTCCCCCCAGTATGAGAGGATGAGAATAATTGGTTCCAACAACACTTAGAGCTTGACCGGATATTGGAGATAGCAAGGTCATCCACTGCATCCTTGGTCATCATCAGTCATTTTGAATTTTGTCTCACCTCTTGACTTCAATGAATCTGGAAAAGACACTGAGGCTAAAGACTTTGTGAAATTCTATCTCACTTGAATATTATTCAAAAGTAGACGTCATTCTGTGATGTTATTGGTCTTCTTTGGAAATGAAGGATCAACAAATTGTTTAAGAGCTTACTAAGGGGAAATATATATCCTACTAATAATAGTCAATTCTGAAACTTGTTCATGGCATGGTGAAGAAACTGTGTAACTGAAGACTATGACAGGAGAATATAAATTATTCAGCTTAGACAAAATGAAAAGGCTTCAAGGAGAGGTTTGGAAATAGACTCTGTCACTAAGTTGGAAGAGGATCATCAAAAGGTTGACCCTGGGTAAAGATTTTCTCTTGTCTCACTACTACCCATAAAGACTGCCTGTGAAAGCAAAAAAGGGTTGTGCTTTGCTTGGAAGAAAGAATACTTATGGGGAAAGTTTAAAAGAGTAAACCACCGATCTTTAAATGTTGAAGTACTTTCCTTACCTGATTCTGTGAAACATTCTTGTTTAGCAGACTGTGGACTACTTCATCCACTAACTTTCTCTTCCTATAGGCTAATCAAATTGATATAATCCTAGAAACAATTCTTCTTTTGTTAAACTCATGTAGGAGGTATAAATCACCTTTAGCATATTAAGTTTTATGCTTTTTTGTCTGAATATTCAACCGAGTGAAAATATTAAACTTAATAATATGTAAACCTATTCTGAGATAATGGGTTTTTTAAATTACACATACACATTTAATAAGGAGACTCACACAAGGCAAGTGCTCACAAGATGGCCAAAAAAAAAGCTACACATGGAACTCTCAAAGTAGTTCTTAAGAACTTTATAATAAAAAAACAATTTTAGAATCAATTGTATGACATGGGAGACAAAAATCCAGCATGGTGTGCCCTCATCAGAGAAGATCCTGTGCTTTATGACCAAAGCAGCATTGAATTAGCCCAGAAGAAATGCAAAAAGTGCAAAATTAAGAAACCCCAAACGTCCATATAGCCTATTTCTGTCTGACCCTTGGTAGAGCATTTCAAGCTTGTATTGGTCTGCTCAACCACAGTTGGAAACACTGTAACTCGACTCTAATAGTGATGTCATTTTGGTCCTCCTAAGAAAAGAGAACAGCAATCAACCAATAAGGACTTGATATTTATCTCCAAATAAATAACCTTACATTTATCTCCAAATAAATAATTTTTCAGTGGAATGGCGTGGAAAGAATATTGAACTTAGAATCACAGGACTTAAATACAAGTCATAATTCTACTACTTACTGCATGTTATTTACTCTATCTTTGTCTCAGTTTTTTATCTCTAAAATAATAGAATCAAATTAAATGATTCCTAAGATCTCTTTAAATTTTAATTCTATAAACCAATATTAATTGAATACCTATTAAGCATAAGATACATTTTGAAATATATCAAATACTAAAACATATGGAGTGGATAGATCACTGAATTTGGGGTTAAGAAGACGAGTTCAAATCTTATTTCAGATATTTAATAGCTATGTGACTCATGAAAAGTCATTTCTCAATCTCAGTTTCCTTATCTGTAAAATAGGGGGAATTATATTGTTTATTTTATAGGGTTGTTGTGAAGTTTTTATTCATATTTATTTATTTATATGTATTTATTCATATAAATGTTTGTACAAATATATGAAATTATGTCCATTCATATCACACACAAATATGTATTATAATGTATGGCTTCATAAGCCTTAAACAATATATTGTAAAAATTAAAGAATGGTAAATTAAGAGTAGTTTATAATAGGATCAGTCATTATTAGTTAAGTTAAATTAATTTTATTTTAAAATATTTTATTGAGTGAGCAAAAGAGTAAAAACCATCTCAATCTAAAACTTAGGCATGGATTTTTTAAACACAGTTTTGTAACATCGTCTCTTTTGAATTAAGTGATATTGTACTAGAATCAAGGGATTACCTGAAGAAATATTCATTGTACCAGCCTCAGGGATGTGGATGGGAAGAGTAGAAGTATAGAGGCTATTGGCTTAAGTTTGTAAACTGTCTTCCCACTATTTTGTCATCTTTTAATCTTATATTAATATTTCCACACTGGGAAATTGAAATCATTTTTAATTAGGAAAAAAAAAGAACCTTTTCTCCTACATTAATTACATGGTTTTTTAAATAGTAATATGGTAAAGGCCCTCATCACTTAATATATGGACTTTTAATAATCTGGTTAGATTCCCTATTTTCTCAATCCTCCATTCAACTGTCAAAGTAATCTTCCTAAAGTACATTGTAACTGCCCATGCCTCTCTCATCCCCTCCTCAATTAATTCTAGTGATTGCCTTTTACCTCCAGAATTAAATATAGAATCTTCTGTTTGACTTTCAGAGCCTTTTATAACCTGACCCTTCCTACTTTTTTCAGTCTTTCTATGATACAATAGTGTTTTCCTGGGCAAGTAATTTAACCTTGTTTTCCTCAGCTTCCTCATCTGTTAAATGAGTTGGAGAAGGAAATGAAAATCATTTCATTATCATTGTCATGAAGAATCAGACCTGACTGAAAATGATTGACCAACAGCAACAGTGCTCCCAGGCAGCATCCTTGCTGTTCCTCATTGATGATTATGATGATGATTGTAAAGATAATAAATTTATGAGATGTTTTAAGAGAGGTGGACAGAAAGAGTAGATGGAGTACCATCTAACAGTAGATAGAGCTTTACCTATGAAATCACAGACCAGACTTCCCCAGCAAAAAAAAAAAAAAAAAAAAGAATGTGGGAGGGGGGGAGTACTTTCATTTGTTTTGGAGTTTTATGCTTTCTTAAATAATTTTTTCATCCTTTATTTCATTTGACTCTCACAATTACACCATAAGGTAGGGTAGGGCTGAGATTACTACTTTCACTTTATAGATGAAAAAAAAATGACCCCCAAAGCACTAAATTTTTGAAACCTTGTCAAAAAAATAGCTGAAGATTGATAAATCTTCTGATTTGTATGAATTGCAATATAAAAGCTGGTAACCATATTTTTGGAGCTCAGTCTAAACTTGAACAAGAGGGGTTTAAATCTCAACAAAGTCGATGTGTTTTAGATTTATTGGCTACTGGTAAAGTTAAAGAAATATTAGACAGATAACAGACGGTGTTGGGTAACTGACAACATCCTGCATTTGTTATTATAATATCTGAAATTGAAACCCTACACAGCTAAAGACTCCCCTGTATATCATTCTGTGGGCCTCATTTTCCTATCTTTAAAATGGAAAATTGGATTAGATGACCTCTAGATGGTTCTGAATCTATGATCCCATGATCCTGTGAATCCTTTTGTCCCAGAAATCCTTAAAAAAAAAATAACTTGTACATATAAACTCGCAGTGATGGTAAATTATTCAAAGGAGGTATCCTAGCAACTAGTCTTCCTTCACTATACCCAAGGCTGATTGGCAACAATCTTAGGATGAAAAGCACAAAATTACTTGGGCAATGAGCATAAGATGCCACTAGCTATGGGATCCCTTGCAGAATTTTCAACCCAATGAGGTCCTCACCCTTCCCATATAGCTCTGTGATTTTCATGTGATAGTTATAAACTAGGTTTTTTTTTTTATTTTTTAAGTATTTTATTTTTTCAAATATATGCAAAGATAATTTTCAATATTCATCTTTGCAAAACCTTGTGCTCCAAGTTTTTCTCCCTCTCCTCCCTCCTTCCCTCTCTTCAAGAAAGCAATAAAAATTATAACATGTAATTCTTCTAAACATTTCTATATTTGATAGACTAGGTTTTTGAGAACTAATATGGCAGAGTAGATGGAATCAGGAAGACCTAGGTTGAACTCCTGCATGCTAGTGATGCGACCATGGGCACTTGATGTCCTAGGAAATTCTTACTTAAGAAGTATAAGTTTTAATGTCACCCTTCCTATAATTCAGGTATTAATCTACTGATTAATTGAGGAGCAGCTAGATGTCACAGCAGATAGAGCACCAGACCTGTAGTCAGGAAGATTTAAGTTCAAATGTGGCCCCAAACCTTATTAATTGTGTGCCCCGAACAAGTTATTTAACTCTGTTTGCTTCAGTTTTCATCATCCCTAAAAAGAGCTAAAGAAGGAAATGGCAAGACACTCTAGTATTTCTGCCAAGAAAATCCCAAATGAGGCCACAAGGAGTTCAACAATAACAAAGAGAGAGAGAGAGAGAGAGAGAGAGAGAGAGAGAGAGAGAGAGAGAGAGAGAGAGAGAGAGAAATCAAAAACAAAAACCTTATGTTATAGGTGAATGTTCTAAAATGCATTGCCATATTTGTTTAAACATAACAGACTTCCTAATAAACATCCCTATAAAGTAAATCATCTAAAAACAAGTGTAATGACATAGTTATGTCTGTTGGTGAGTACATATCACTTTCCACTTTTGTATTTTGCTGATTCTTATTAACAAAAAGGAAGGATATATGCTGTCATTTTGATAGTGTGGTACTAATATTGACTATTGTATTTGTCCTGACTTTGGAAGAGTCAACAATGCATGATACTTCAGTTGTTTTAGTCTTTAAGAAATAGCATGTTTCTTACTATGACAAACTTAATTCCCTCCACTTTTTCATCATGAAATAACTATTTAATTAAGACTAATTTTTCAGGGCCATACCTGGCAGAGGAAATGCAATAAATTTGGCACCTTATGAAATAGCAAGATAGAGCTTTAAATATGCTCACAAAGCTATAAAGTATAAGGTATACAAAGGTATAAAGAGCAACACACTTTCCTTGGCCTGATGCTTTCCAATCATCACTTCAGGGAAGGAATAAATGTTTGCATAGTTCCTACTCTGTTCTTTAATAAGTATTATATGAGCACTTTACCAATGCCATCTCATTTGACCCTCACAACAGTGTGCAAGACAGGAGCTACTAGTAGCTTTATTTTACAATTGAAGAAACTGAGGCAAACAGGACAAATAGAGATATTAAGGAACTTGCCCAGGATCACCTAGTTAGGAAGTATCTGAGTCTAGTTTAGAATTCAAGTTTTCCCATCTTCAGGTCTAGCATTCTACCAGCTATACCACCTAGCTGCCTACATTTACTTCATTGTAAATATGAGAATCTTCATCTTAACCTAATATCTGGGTTATCAAGCATGAGAGTGAGAAATCAGTGTTCCAATAGAAAACATGAACTCATTCTCTAAGTATAAACAGCCCTTTTTCCCCAAAAATCATCTGTTTTGTTTTTCTTTTCTTAAAAAAAAAATAACTCCATTATTATTTTTCCCTAGTGGTACTGAGTTTCCTGCCACGCTTGGACATATGCCTGATCTCATCCATGGATACAGTGCTCCCTCCAGTGGTGCTAATCACAATCCACCCAGGCCTTCTCATCCTGTGCAAATTAGTTCCATATCTCAAATAAAATGTTCCTCAAGGGCTCCACCCAGCCTGCTAGGGGCTTTCCTTAAAATCCCTGAACATTACACAGAACATAGAAATTGTTATTATATTTTTGCAAATATTTTTAATTCCTCACTCCTTCGTGCGGGTATGCGTGTGTCTGGCTCTCAGTCTGTATCTTTGTTTCTCTGAGTCTTATCTCTCTTTCTGTCTGTGTGTGTGTGTGTGTGTGTGTCTTTCTCTTTCTCTGTCTGTCTCTGTCTGTCTGTCTATCTCTCTGTCTTTGTCTGCCTCTCTGTCTCTGTCTCTGTCTCTGTCTTCCCCCTCCCTTTTTCTATCATTTTTCTTTCCTCTACTCTCCTCACTCTCTTTCCTCTTTTTTTTTTTACTAAACATTGATTGAGTAATGACTATAGAAAAGAGTAAAAAAGAAACCCAAAAAACATCTGTTTTCTATAGATAGATGTAATATGTATAAATGTATGTGTATATATACTCATGTGTTATATACATCTTTACACATGTGCATATGCATGCACACAAAGAGATGTGTGTGATAGGTTACACATATAATATGTATAGATATACGCATATACATGTGATGTATACATTACATATATTTGTGTACATATGATATGCATTTATTATTGTAATATAGCTGTATATGTATATGATATGCATATATTACATACAAGCATTTTTTTTTATTTCTAAGCTTAGTTTTCAAAAGCCAGGAATCAAATCAAAGCATATTCCAGTTATTTGGGTCATAGCAGTTGATAACAAAACAGTTCCCAGAAGATGTGTAATTCATTTACAAAAATGTCACACTGTTATCATGAAAAAAAAAGAAAACAATTCATTTGCTGACACATTAAGAAATCCTTAGGATTGCTGAGAGCATGATAAGTGTGGGAAAGTGACTGGATTTGGAACCAAATCCAGTCTATTTCTCACTCCCTAAGAAATCTTGGGCAATTGCTTAACCTTTCTGGAATTCAGATTCTTCATCTGTAAATAAGGAGGTTGCATTAGGTGACTGCAAGAGTTCCTTTCGTCTCTAAATCCTAGTATTCTATACTGTAGTCAACAGGGAGATGAACCTTTCTTTTGCATACCCATGGTGCCACCTACTGGCATCACAATCTCTGTAAGACTCTTCAAAAATAAAAAATGTTTATCGTGTGTGCACACCTAAAAAATTGAACTCTAGGTGGCAGTTGCTTTACACAGAAGAGATCTTAAGAAAATGGAAACTTGGCATGTGCTTTTTTTTTTTTTTCCAAATTCACAAAAATAGTTTGAAATATTTGTTCTACAAAACATTTCTGAAAATAATCTGAAATATTTTCTGAATATTTCTGAAATTCTGAAATAATAGAATTTCAATTTCAATTTCCTGAAATAACAGATTTTAACAGAATTTAAGGCATTCTATAGCTAGTGAGATCAGGACTATATTGGTTTTATAGAACTTTGAGTCAGAAAGGCTGGATTTCATTGTGACTTTGAGCAAATCATCTGATGCTTAATTTCCTCACCTGTGAAATAATTTGGATCACTATGGTTTCTTTCAATTCGAAATCTTGTCATTTTTTCTAAAAAGACTCCTGATAAGCCAATTAATTTCTCACTGACTCCAGTCAGCTTTATAAGACTTAATTTATAGAGCAGATATTGATCTACATTGGTAGAGGGAACCACTGGGAACCAATAAGATACTAAAATAAAAATCTTACTAGTGTAATATAGTGTCACACCCAAAAAAGCAAGTTATGATCCACTAAGAATTTTAACAGCATAATATTTAAATTATTTTTTATTTATTATTTACCCCCTCAGATGACAGAAACTTATTAATGTTCACTTTGCTAGTTAATGTAAACCCTATAATTAGTACACACATATCTAACAATAGAGATTCTCTATATAAGTGTAATGAGGCTTAAGGAAGGGAATATGTCCTATAAAAGCCATTTCTTGAACAATAAACAGAAATTTCCTGCCATATTTCAGTCTAAGATAACACATAGATGACTCATAGGATGATGAAAAATCTAATTGGCTGTGAAGAGCTGATAAGCGAGGATTGCTGAGACAAAACAAAAATGAATATACCGAGGGATAGCCTTCCCTTGGTGGGTTTGAGTGTAGAGTACTACTTTGAACTAGATCTAAAAGTGAAGGAGAGGAATAGAGAGGGACTGCAACCCTGTCTCCTTCTTGATAGTGGAGGTCATAAGCACATGATTGCTTCCGTCTCTTTGTGTTTATTCTTCCGGATCTTGGCCAAATGAGCATTTCAAGATGAAAGTATCTAGGTAGAATCTCCATTCTGGAAGATCCAAAGATCCCATTGGATGCCCCTCATTGACTGGAGCTTTATGACAGCAAAAGTAGCAAACCAGCAGAACAGTGGTGAGTGACCACCAATAATGAACAATAGTGGAAACAACCATCAGTAGCAACAGCTTCAGGAAATATGGTCTCTCATGATGGAGAGAAGTGCTGACTCTGGATTCTAGAATGACACTGAGCCTCACATTAATAGCCCAATAAAGAGTGACACTACAGGAGAACTTCATTAGGACTCCACAAAGGGAGAAAAAGACTTCTAAGGCAAGAAATCTTGATACACCCATGTGTTCTTTATATAAGGGTCTCCCTACCTTTTTACTTTAAACTTAAACCTACTTTTTATAAGGATATTTTGTATGGAAATTTCTTCTTCTATTTGTGAAAAATGTTTTATACCAACTGTTCTGACCATCCCTTCCTCATAAAAACCTTTTATAAAAGCTAATTGTTAGATGGCTAACTGTTCATGGGGAGCACACTGCTGGATACTAAGGAACAACTGAGCTAGAATTACAGTCCCTTAGGGTTATTCCTAGAACTCTAAAATGTGTTACAGTCATATTCTTCAGAGTGGACTCACCAATTCAATTGGAAGTTAAGCAAGTAGCCCCAGAGGGTGTATGGCATAAGCAATTTCTAAGAAGCAATATTTTTAACAGAAAAATTACTATGGTATTTTTTCATTACTATGTGTCTTTTGGCTGACTTTTTCATATATTTCCAAAAAATAAAAATGAAAGTACCTCATGGAAAATATGAAGATAAAACACAACACAATTTATAGTACAGGCATTATTTTATTTCTTTGATTCAGAACCAATCCTTGAACCAATTAGACAGCTCTGCTTCTGTCTCCTTCTTCATCTTTTATTATTGGATTTAAAAGGAACAATCATAAATCTCAGGACCATGTTTCATACAATTTCCAACGGCAACAACACTACAATTATACCTATAATTGAGCTAAATATCAGAAACAGAACTCTGAAATTGGAGTTCTCAGGAATTTTGAAATAAATCAAAATAATTACAGTATGTTAAACAATTTTGTTGTTCAGTCATGTCCAAGTCTTTATGACTTTAATTGAGTTTTCTTGGAAAAAATACTCAAGGAGTTTGTCATTTCCTTCTCTAGCTCATTTTACACACTAGGAAACTGTGACAAACAGGGTTAAGTGACTTGTTCCAGGTCACAATCTAGTATCTGAGACCAGATTCAAACTCATAAAAATAAGTCTTCCTGACAGTACTTTATTTATTATACCACCATGTCTGCCTTATCATGAGAAATCATTTCAAGTCAGTCTCAAATGTTTTTGAAGTTATGCAACCTTCATGTTTAGGTCATTTACATACTATTTGATAAAGTATCCTTGTATCTCTAGAGAGAAATGAGATCCCTTCGTACCCTTTCAATCACTAGTAGTTTACTACTTCAGCAAGACCCAAGCAGTACTGTAGATACAATTATTATTATCAAAATTTACACAAAGTGTTTCCTACTCTTATTTTCCACCCACTCCTTCTGCTTCCTCCCCTTCTCAAAACATGAGGAAATTGAAAAAAAAAAAAAACTGAATGACATAGTATCTCAGAAAGGTAGAATCTGAGGTGGAGGAAGTCTGGCCTCATTTTTGGTTGAAATGATAGACATATTCACAGGGCTCAAGAACTGACCAGAATATAGAGATCCAAATAGCTGACGTGTCCTCTAGTCTTGGAAAAATGCTCATCAGTTTTGTAAGAATGTTTTTTCCAAAGACATTTTCCAAGCTGACATAATCTAAAAAATCCTTAACAAAAGGGATTCTGGTTTAGATCTTTCAAATTCTAACCAGACAAGAAATACCATAATGAAATTCCTGGAAAATTGGACTGTGTACTAATACTGGATAAGTTTTCCAAACAGTTACAAAATCTGAGAAATATTTGATGGAATTAATAATATATCACTTATCTCACATATTGCTTTACTATGTTAATTTTTTACACATGAAACTACAAATCTATGCTAATTTGCTATGTTAAGTTAAAGGAAAACAATCTAATTAAAATATATTTAGATTCATTTTTAAACAAGACACTGAAGATTTGGATAGAGTTTGGGAGCAGAGGCAAGACAGAAAGAAAAAAATGGAAGGAAACCAAAAAAATGATTACATAAGAATTTAAAAACTCTGAAAATGAAAATGCTTAGTTTTCACGAAAGGCTCTTTATAATGCTATAATCTCCAAATCACATAAAAGAATAGAACTGGAAAACAGGCATGACATTTTTTCCAGAATTGAATTATTAGTCCAATTAATGTAAATGACTTCAAACTAATTAAAAATATATTTTATGAAAAAAAAATCATGGAAAAGAAAATGAGAAATATTTGTAAATAGAGAAGAACAGTGTCAAAATACAAAGGAAAAGTCATCTAAAATATTGGTCTGAACCACATCTTGCTATTTAAGAAGCAACCTCTGAATGAGCATTAGCTTTTTATTTTTTTTTTTTTGCCAAGAAATAGCCAATGCTAGTGTGATTTTTCTTCTAAGAAGAGATTATAAAGTTTTCTGTTTTTATTTAGGAATTAATTTAGGAATTCTATCCTCTGAATTTTCCTAAGAGTCTTTAAGATTCTTAAAAGGGAATCTTTTAAGGGAAGAAAGGGAAAGAATGATCCTATGATCCTTTCTATGTATCTGCTACAAGTTCCATGGGAGAGTTCAGATATTAGATGTCATTCTAAAAGAAGTTCAGCATAATAGTACCCTACGAGATCACCAAACTTTGAGTCAAAGGATGTCCATTCAGTTTCCTCCTTTGATGCTTCCAAGTTGTGTGGCCTTGGACAAGTGACTTGAACTTGCCCTCAGTTTCCCCTAATATAAAATAAGTGTCTTCAGCTACAAATGATTTTGCTATTCTCAGTAGTACACAACTACTCTGAAGGACTTATGAAAAATCCTATCTATATACACAGAGAAGAAACTGATGGTGTCCGAATACAGATTGAAGTATACTCTCTTTCTCTTTTAACTTTATTTTTCTTGAGTTTTTTTTTGTTTGTTTTAATTAGGGTGGGAGATCTATATTTTCTTTCACAACACGACTTTTATGGAAATGTTTTGCATAACTTCATATGTGGTTTCTTAATGGGGGCTGAAGGTGGGGATAAAGGAGAGAATCTGAAACTCAAAAGTTTTAAAAACAAATATAAAAATTGTTTTAAATGTAATTGGAGAAAATAGTAAATAAATATTTTTTTAAAAAATAAAAAAGAAGTCTTAGACAAATGATCTTTTGGGTCACTTACTTCTATGGTTATATTCTTACATTTATAAAATGATTACTTTTGGTTTTTACCTAGCTCTTCCTGTGAGGACACTGCTTGATAGGACTTTCGGACCTAAAAAGAAAAATGACATCCTGAAAACTATTCACAAGGCAATTAATGAATACAATACAATTAGCACTGAAAAACCTTCTTTATTGTTTCTTTATACTCTGTGACAATAAAAATAAAGAGGCTATTGAGAAAAAGGCAAGGGAGGAAGTTACATTTTAAAAATTAAAGTCTTTCATTCCAGATGATTCTTGAAAGCACAGGTTATAAAGTACCTATATCTATATCTATGTTAATATAGATATAGGTATATGTTTCAAGATCATCCTTTTCAGACATTTTATTGATTGTACTTCAGGTTTTCGGTGTAGTTATGATGAGGTATAGATAAGGTATACCTAAATAAAATTAGGATTAATTGAGGTCTAGTGGCAGGTTTGAGGTACAAGGAGTCAAATAGAGCTCCCCTGCAACCCCTTTGGATTTGGCGCAAGGATACGGAATTAAATGAGTTCTAGTGGAGATGCAAGAGTCCCCTGTAAAGGAATTTACAGGCCCCAAAACCTAGATTGATTAAAAAAAAAAAAAAAGGTTTATTGTACGGTTTGGAAGTAAGGTTAAAGTCTAGTTAGCAAAAGGAGTTAGATAGAGAAAGAAATACACCACAAGTGGCAGACAGAGAGTCTGTGATGCAAAGCATGGTACTTGTATGTTTCGACCCTCTGCCAAGAGATGATTCCAGCTTGGCTCTTTTATTTCCTTGAAGGGGCCTATGGGTGAAGTCCCAATTTGGTTACTTGCTGAACCTGGCAAGGGCCAGAACCCGTCAAGTCAGGGTTGGGAAACCTGAGCAGATCATTAGAATGGGAGCTGGGACAGCCCAAGTTATCTCAGATCCAGATCTCTCCCCTTGGAATACAAAAGGGTGGTTTTGACCAGGTCTTGTAAATCAAAGTTCAGTCCCAAAGTGGGGTTGGGGAACAGAAAAGGAATCTTAAAGGGGGCTACCGCCCGCATCAGTTATCTTTTTTTTGTTTGTTTTATCTTCTCTCTTAATAATCAGAGCTCTCAAGAGTAATCCTGGGAGCTAGAAAGTATAGTTTATCCCTGCCACATCATAAAGTTTAGGAGTACAATTTGGAAAATCCACATAAAATTTTTTGACCCTTTGTATCAGAGATGAAATCTGAATATATTTTTCTTTTTCTCTTGTAAGGTGTTTGCAATACCTTATTGTAAAATTTGGGTTAAATATTAGGCCATAGCCTCTGTGCTGTCTTCTGGCCTTCAGGTTTAATTTAATTTAATTCAATTTTTATGCTGATCTGTGATATATTGAAACCGTCATAGGGAAAGTAGCGATGTGAAAGGAATAATTATATAGTTTTTGCCCCATTTTAAAGGAGAAGAAACTGAGGGATGGTGAAGTGAAATAATTTTCCCAGGGGATGATAAAGTGAAATAATTTTCCCAGCATCACACAGCTGCTAAGTGTCCATGCTAAAGCTATATCTTCAAGTCCTTTCACTCCCAGACCCCATCTAGAACAATAACAGACGGACAATCAACACATATATGAAGCTTTGCGACCTTTATTCAACAGAATTTCTTTATGGATAGGACAGAGAGCTGCATGAGACACAGTGTCTGTTACATATGATGGAGTGAGGTGGGAATTTTTCCCAGAAGTGACTTTAATAGATGACAAACGACATCACTAAAACATATCCCTTTTTAATTTTTTCCTAATAATAAGGAAAAAAGATGGTATATGGCTAGATTAAATTATAGAAAACTGGAAATATAGTATTTTTTTCTTTCTAACATGGGACAGCTACATAGCATAGTGAATAGTGTTGGACCTGGAGTCAGGAAGATCTAAATTCAAATATAATTTCAGACATTTATAAGCTATGTGAACCTGAGCAAGTTATTTAACCTATTTGCTTCAATTTCCTTACATGTAATTAGGTATAATAGTACCTACTACCAGGAGTAATGTGAGAATCAAATGAGATAATATTCATAAAATGTTTAGAGCAGTGGCTGGCAGATTAGGTATTCAATAAATGCTTGTTCACTACCTTGTTTCAAATGATAGAAATTTCTGGACTACTTCTCATTTATGTGGCTTCTTCTATCCTCTTCTTGAGGTTGCAAAGGCACCTCAAAAGGTTGGGGTCACAGACCAATGTCATGAGGTGTCTCAAAGGAATTTGCAGGTTTGAACCCATATCCAAGTCAAGGGGCAAAGCTTATTGTAATTGTAGTGCCGATTGAAGAAGGCTAAAGTCCAAGAATTTAGCAAGGAAACACATTTATTTCATTCTTCATATTACTGGTATTCTAATTTTATGACCTAGAGGTAGAACTGAGGAGTGGTCTCAGGAATTTAGCTATCACTGACCATTGATTTAGTGATTAGTGATTTAGGACTATCCTAAAACCAGAAAACCTTAGAATCATTGACAGACAAGATTGTCAGAATAAAAGTTAGTCTCAGGATTGTTATGCCTCAGTTTCCCTGAATCATTATGCCTTAGTTTCCCTTTAATTATTATGCCCTGAATAAATTTATTATGGCCACCTCCCCCCTTTCTGAACATTAGGACTAAGAGAATTAAAAATCTCAAAGCTATGATTACTTTATATTCCAAAGAATCACAAAACTCCAGATGTATTATCTCAAATGCCTGCTTGGATTTGCCCCTCTAACTTCTGTCCCCTGCCCTCGACCTCCTTATCTTGACCCTCATTCTATCAAGACTAAAGTTATGATCCTTTCCTGGAATTATGATTTACCCAGTGTTCTCTCTTCCACCGCTTGCCTTTATTTTCCTGATAGCTGGAGCCCTATAAAAGTATCTGGAATTAATTGCCTAGTGCTGGATGCTTTGAAACAAGAGTCTCATTTATCCTGCTGGCTTTAGCTAGTGTCAGCTAGCCCAAATTCTCCACTAATAAAATATTAAAAACTAGTCTGTCTTGCCTCATTTTCTCTGGCATTACAAGGATCACTAACATATTTTCCCTAAAGTTTAAGTGAAAAAAAAATATTATTATATTCCTAGCCCAGAAGGCTTTTATAATCATTGACAGAACAATAGCATTCTTGTAAACTGTTTGCACTTTTGTTTTTCTTCCCAGGTTATTTTTACCTTCTAAATCCAATTCTCCCTGTGCAACAAGAAAACTGTTCAATTCTGCACACATATCTAGGATATACTATAACATAATTAACATGTATAAGACTGCTTGCCATCTAGGGGAGGGGGTGGAGGGAGGGAAGGGAAAAGTTGGAACAGAAGTGAGTGCAAGGGATAATGTTGTAAAAACATATGTTCCATCAATAAAAAGTTATATTTAAAAAAAAAAAAAAGAACAATATCATTCTTAGATCAGAGGGCCTCAGGATCACAGATTCCAAAGCCAGAAGATTTAGAATCCTTGACAGATTGTTAGAACAGAAATCCCTAAGTTCAGGGGACCTTAAAATTATTGCTATATCCCCCAGAAGCTATATTCCATCACTCTGATTTAGCTCTTCCAAGGAATTCCTTGAAAAGATTTTCAGTTGATGAGAAAGAGATATGACTATGCTACACACATAAAGTTGCCAAGAATTGTGGCATAAAGGGCTATTTGTTTACTTGGTTTTTGACAAGTTTTCTGGCACATTAGCTTAAGTGTTCACAACCCTTTTACAAACCTGGACAAGAAAATTATACCTACCTTTGCATTTTCTTTTTATTATATATTTCTCCATCACAAGTACAGTGGATATTTGGTAACAAAAAACAGATAAATTCTATGTTATATACCATACTGAGCCTGATGTTTATATCAGCACATTCTCTAGCCCTCAGAACAGGATACACTTTATTCATTGTTTTCCCTCACAGAGAAAACTGGAGAATCATAAGATCATATGCTAAGAGCTAGAAAGTTCTTTAGAGATCATCTGGTCCAGTAGTGTCAAACTCTAGAAATCAGGGTACTAAATGCTACATGTAGCTGAATCCTTGCAGTTTGCAAGTTGACTTAGAAATGCACATATAATATGATCTCTGTTATGTTGTATTTTTATTTTGTTAAATATCCCCCAATTACATTTTAATTTGGCTATAGGTACTGGCCTTATATGTTATACCTCTGATTTAGTCCAACTTCCTCTTTTTACCATGTGGTGGTATGGTGGGGGGGGGGTGAGGGTGTGTGTGTATGTGTGTGTACTGATATGAACTCAGGATGACATATCACAAAGAGTTATAGAGAAGGAACAGTTGCCTGAGTTTCTGTCTACTCTTCTTTTCCACTGATTTAAGGTTAAAATCCATCCAGTCCAATCTGCATATAAAAGCCTACTTTAACTCCTCCAAAATATTTTCTAGGTCCCAGGAAGGACAGTATATAAAATTCTTCTACCACTTAGCAAATCGTTCATTTGAGTTGAATATTGACATCTTCAGGCAGCTTCTCTTAAAATGCAAATACCTCTCCATTCAGTCTTGGGTACTAAGCCATGCTCTCCTTATAAGCACCAAAGGTAACACAGGACAGTGGGGAGTGATAGAAGCAGAGATAGAGAAAGGATACAGAAAAGGAGAGACAATCCGCAAAGAAAAACTGCTTCACCATTTTGCTGCTCCTGTTTTGAGTAATCCCCTTCCTTCCCTTTCTTGGGGACAAACTCTGCTTCATTCCATATCATTTAATCTCAGCATTTCTCTTCTCACCTCTCTCTCCCTCAGTGAGGACTCCAGGTGCTTTGACTACTGAGTCCATGCCTTATCTCCTAACAAATGTTTTAGGAATTTAAAGTTTAGTCATAGGATGATATGCTTGGAATAGTATGGAGCTTTAGAATCATAAACTTCAACCTTCTCACTCTAATTTTAAGGATGAAAAACTGCAACACATTTTAAGTGATGTTAATATCTTTTAGTCCTTAATGATTTCTACCGTTCACTTTTTTGGTTTATGATCAGCTTCTCTTCCTCTTTAACTTTCACTAGATGGTGCTATGCATTCTTAATATTCAGTATGTAATGTAGCATACCAGATTTCACAGATCTTGATTCAAAGTAATCGGGTTCTTTTGTATTTTCCTCCTATAGGGTTCAAGTTCCATGATGAAAATGTGGGATATTCTCTGGTTGTTTTTACTTATCTAGGACAATGTCCTCTACACTAGTGGTCATAATTCTAAAAGGATCACTGCATGACTTTCTAGGTGTGTGATATCAACCAATCAGAGTGGTCAAATAGTTGCATTCCACTTCCACAGTAATACATAGTAATGGGATGCATCTCTAACTGGACTACACCAACTGTTTTTCTCCAAAACTCCCCCAGTCCCACCCTATGCTTTCAAAGTTTCCAACCTCCCCTTTTCTGAGTCAGTCATCCCCTTAGGGCAATTATAACTAAGCCATTGAACACCTACAGCTTCTGTGTAAAAACCATTGGGAAAATTTCCACTACCACACAATTACAAATGTCTTTTCCCCTCCCAAACACCTGGTGATTACAACACATGAGAATTTAGAATGAACACCATTCTTCAAGGCAGTGAGCAAAAAGTAAGAACCATCATCCCTTTTCATTTTGAGTAAGACAAAATAAGTCAAATAAAATGAGCAGATGTGGATGAGCTGGGATCTACAACATGAACCTCTTTGCATTATCTTCATTACATATTTATTTTATTTTAACTTATGGAATAAAACAAGCATCTCCATAACAGTATAATTTTTTTAAAATGGTGAAACTGCAAAACTATTGTGTACAATTTCTTTTAAAAATATAATAGCTATCATGTGAATTTCTTTTTTTCCCATTTTTTTCTTCCTTCTATCCCATCCTAGAGATGTATTCTCTTTTCTTCCAAACCCACCCCTCCTCCAAACTTCCCTACTGAGAATACCATCATCTTTCCAGTCACCGCAATTCACAGTCAGTGTTCTGTCCAACTCCTCAGTCTCCATAATTCCATATATCAAGTCACTTACTAAATCTTATCAACTCTCCTTTCATAACATCTCATATATTTGTCCCCTTCTCTACTCATACAGATGCTACCCTGTAAAGAAGTTACTCATTGCCTCCCCCTTAGAATATAGTTTCCAAATCCTCAAGTTTTAAGCTTCAGGTCTCTCTCCTGTCCAATCCATCTTCCACCCAGCTGCTAACATGAATTTTCTAAAGCTCAGGTCTGATCACATCAGTCTGGAGCTGAATAAACTCTCTGGTCCAGTGGATCTAAGGTTAATTGCTATTTTGGCTTTATCTTAGTTTTTAAAAAAAAAATTAGGTGAACTTATTAAGGGGGCTATACAAGTGATTTCATTAGTTTTGAAAACTCTCAAATTCAAAAAAAAAGTTTTGGGAGAGGGAAATAGCTCCCCTGAAACTTAACACACTTAGAAAACTATCTAGAGTTCTGAGTAATTAAGTGACTTGTGTACAGTCTTATCAGCAGAATGGGTCAGAGGTAGAATTTGAATATAGGTCCTCCTGGCTTCAAAGTTGGCTTTCTATTCACTATACCATGTTAGTACATGTATATGATTGACAAATGAACAGATGTATTCATGTTAGGGATTCTTGATCAAAAATGTTTGACTTATGGAAATATGTAACCAAAAAATTAGGAGATATTATTTGAAGGTAGAGAGAAAGCTTTATTGTCTCTTGTCTTCATTAAAATTTCTACCTTGTGACCTGTCAGTAGTCTTCTAACTTTCTATATTACTTTTCTTCTGGCCCTGGCCCTGACTTCTTGAACTTCAAATCATTTCTTCTATTACTGGCTCATCCTAGATTTTCCTTGACCTTGAACAGTCTATTATCACTGCAATCCTTCTCCCATTGGTGAATTCCACTCAGATCCACCAGACCAGTTTACCTTCATTCTCCTCTCAACTCTGACTCTGATTTTCTGGACTTAAGAAACCTGCTGTCATGCCAAGTATCTTTCTCATCTCCCATCCCCTAATTTCCAGCGTTCTTTTCTATGCTGTTGTCACCCTTTAGAATAGAAATTCCTTGATAACACAGACTATATTTTTCCTTGTATTTGTATCTCCAGAGCTTAGCACAGCATCTAAGTATTAATAAATGCTTGCTTTTTTCTTTCCTCCTTCCTTCTTCTTTATAAAACATATCATTGTCAAAAGGGAAAATATTCAAATTGTGAATTGTAATTGTCATTTTGCATATATTCACATTTTTCTGGCACTTAGCATTACAATTCCTGGCATATGGTAGGCACTTAATAAATGTTTATCTGATTGACTGATTTATTTTAGCTTTGGACAACCAGATGGTTCAAATCCCATTTAATAGCTTAGCATAAATACAACCATTCTATTCTGGTACTAAATGGCAAATATGCAATTTCCCTGGTTATTGTCAACTAAATAAACTGAAAATCCTTTAGTGACAACATGTTTTCCCTAAGTAGTAATTTTTAAATTACCTTCAATACCTACCCAATCTTTTATTCGTTGAACTTAATATTTATTAAACTGAAATGATAAATTTACAATTGTACAAAGAAGTATTTTTGTTTTAGATGAACTTCTTTCAAACTTCAAAAAATATTCCTAGCTTGTAAGTATTCTTAAATAACAAGTGAAGTTGTGATCTTGTTCATGAGTATTCCCTTTTTATGGAAAGGCTTGCTATTGTACACATATACATACTAAAAACAAGAATTTTAAATAAATATTTGGTAGAAGGAGTTAAGTGGTTATATCGAGCAGTGAACTTGAATTAGGAAGACTAATTTTCCTGAATTCAAATCTGGTCTCAGACACTTATTAGCTCTGTGACTCTGGACAAGTCATTTGACTCTATTTGCCTTAGTTTCTTCATTTGTAAAAATGAAGTGGGAAAGGAAATGGCAAAGTACTTTTGTATCTTTGCCAAGCAAAACCCAAATTTGGGTCATAAAAGCGTTGGATACAACTTAACAACATCAAAAAGATGGAGGGGTCATGGAAGGGTCTCTATTTTGGATTCTTTGTTTCTTTGCCTTTTCCTTTACCATTTATTTTCCTAGGAGACAGAAAAGAATCTCATGGTTAAGAAAATAGAAACATTTTAGATCAGTGGATGATAAAAGGAAAGCCCCCAAAATATTTGCCTCATAAGCAGTGTAGCTTGGCAATTGAACACTGAAAAGGAATTACACAGATAGTCTAACCCTACGTGAGATAAAGAATTAAATCAGAGGTATTGTTCCTTTATAAATAAGAAGTACGGATTTTTTAAAATAAATAATGTTTGGGGCATTGCTTGATTGGCTGATTATTTTGTTTTCAAAAAATTGATCCCTAAGGTAAGGACTTAAGAGTCCTTACTCTTCTTCTGGAGAGGATATCTAGCATAGACAAAGTCCTAAGGATTGACACTCTTCTTAAAAGAAGGAATAAAAAGTAGCTAAGGATGTTTTTCCTACTTCAGTGACTGGATATATGAGGAAATATTTTTCTAAAACAAGTGAAGCTTGTCATTAAAAACCAAAAGAAAGATGGTTGAGCCCACTTTTCCTTTCATGATGATAATGGAGAATCTCAGCTAAAGATTGTCAAAAGCTGCAAAAAGAGATTAGTTTTAGAACTTTGTGCCCATTGAACACAATAACTAAGGGTGACTGAAAGACCTGAAGAATACCATCAAGCAAAGATAATATGAAAACATCATGAGAAGTGCCTGACAGAAAATAGATTTTATATCCATTATCAGACAATGACAATGTAACTTTGCACATGCATTAAAAAACCAGAATGGCGTTATCACAGTAGCAGTATTTAATTAACATCATTAAAAGACAGAAGTAGCCCTAAGAGGAGTTGAAAGAAATAGTTGATTATATGGCTGAATGGATGGATGGATGGATGAATGAATGATTTTTATATGTTTTCTATATCAGGGCTTCTCAAATTGTTGCTACTCATTACCCCTTTTGTTTGAGAAATTTTACATGACCCAGGCAAATAAGTATATAAATCAAGCATTTACTGATAATAAATCACAATTTTACATCTCCCATAGTCAATTACATGACCCCATATGGAGTCATAACCCATAGTTTAAAAAGCTTTGGTCTAGAAAATTGTCTATCATACTCTAGCAGTAGGATATTTAATCCTCTTGCTCTTTTCTGTGTGGATAATTAGGCCAAAAATTTTTGAGTGATTACAGATACCTTCCTGGAGGCTTTGCAGTATTCCAAGGCTTGCTACAATCAGCAAAAAGTCTCCACAAAAAGTAATATCTGGAGGATCTCACAATCAATAGAAAATTCCTTTTTAATTGGGATTCAGAAGTAAATCTATTCAATCACAATAGCAAATAGTGAATATGTTATGGCTTATCAGATATTAATGATCATATGCTCATCAAAAAAAGTTTATTAAATTTTCAAGGAATCGCCTAATTCTTACATATGGATAAGAGACATCTTTCTTGAGAGGAGCTTTTAAGATAGAATTTTGCTCTATTAAATCCATGCTTTTTCATAGTCAACATAAAAAGACATAGTGATATCTTATATCATCATCATCTTTCAGTAAATTGTGTAATATTAAAAATATGTTCTACTGAGATATATATATATATCATATATGTGTTTGCAAATGTGCACATGTATGTACAAACACACAATTTGCATAAGACTATCTCATTCCCTTCTTCATCAATTATGCCCTCAGTGGAAGTAGTTATACCTTCCCCCCCCCCAATAAATGTATATGGTGGGAAGTAGGCATATGGGTCTATAGTTATTGATTTATCTACTTTTGTTTCCCCTTTTTTATAATAATAAAGTACCAGATTTTTTTCCTTGCTTTCTTCAGACACATTGAAAAGTCAATCTCAAAAAAAGCCTTCAAACTGCTGTTGCTTTTGGCAATAACATCATGTATGAACACATGGTCCAAACCAGCTGGTTTTCTCATCTTTGTTTTTGTCAGTGTGATTTCATAAGCATATTCAAGACTGGTATTATTGTCCAAATGTGGGTTTTCCACTGTCCTTCATGGTAAAAAGAGTTGGCTATAATTTTGCAGATCTTTTCCATATTTCATCTTTTTGTTTGTTCCCCTTCCAGTTTTACCATAAATATCCTTTGGATAATTTTACTTAGTTTGTTTTCTTGTGAAGCTTTCTCTTTAAACTTTTTGCCCTTCACTGAGTCTTCGTTTTATGAGATAGCACTGCTCAAAATATTCTGTAATATTTTCCCATAGTTTTAAAAGTCAGTTTATAATTTAAAGCACTTTTAAACTTATCTGCCATGACTCTTTATGTGGCAAGAATGGAGCATTGTTAATGACTTTTTAGGTTTTTATGTTGTTGTTTCTTTTCTAAGAAATTGGATTTACATCAAATTACTTTATGAAGTTATTCTGGTTAGTCAATTTGTTGGGAGTTTTCTGTCAATTAATGCTTTTTCCTTCATCCATTTCCTATTTGGGATTTCAATAACTTGTTTAAATAAATCAAGTTAGAATTATCTTAAATGCATGTCATAGGTTTTTTCTCATATTATTCTTTCTCTTATTTTTGTATTAATTTTGATTTTTTAACAAGTTGGTAGTCCCATTATATAAAGGAAATTGTTTCAGAAATAACTCCCACATCATTAAGGTGAAATTATTCAGTGCTCACTATGTCAAACACATTCCAATTCTTCTCTTGTAAACAACATATTGTAGGATTCTGGCTTTTTATCAAGTCTGCTATACAATTCTGTTTTATAGGAGAGTTCATTCCATTCACATTCACAGTTAAAATTGCTAACTCTATTTCCTGCCATCTTATTTTTCCCAAGTTATACTTTTTTTTCTTTTTTTCCTCCCTTTCCCTCCTCCCCAGTGTTTTGCTCCTAATTACCACGTCCTTTTTTACAACCCCTTCAGCTTTTTCTTATCTTTTTCCTGTTCTACTTGTTCCCTTTTCCTTTCCTCTTTCCCCTCCTACTTCACTATAGGATGAGACAAGTTTCTATATCAAACTGAATATATCTAATATTCTCTCTTTGAGCCAAATCCATTGAGCTTAAGGTTCACACAATGTTCATCCCCTTCTTTTCTTTCCCTGAATTGTAGCAGGTCTTTTGTTACCTCTTCATGTGACATAATTTACCCCTTTTACCTCCCCTTTCCTTTTCTTTCAGTACAATCTCTTTTCCATCCCTAGTTTCTTTTTTTATGTCATCACAATAAAGTCAAATTATATCTTTACCCTCTAAGTGTACCCCTAACAAAGATAGATTTCTCAAGAATTACACTTATCTTCCTGTAGAGGGCTGAAATTCTAAAAAGGTATGCTTGAATCAGACAACTGAGCACTTAAGGCTAATTACCTATTTGATCTGAGATAATGACTATTAGCATAATTTGGATAATGGCTCTCCTCACCATTGGTGCTTACTGAATGTTTGGTGTTAAGATAATAGTAGGCAAGAACTGGAGGACACAGAAGAGAGGCCAGAGGCACTTGGCAGCAGGACAAGGAGGGCTGGAGACTCAGGACTTGAGAATCCAGGATTCTGCTTGCCTACCTCCTTCACTTCTCCCCCTAAAGACCAAGGACTTTCATTTATCCTGACTCTGGCTGACCCTGAGATTCTCCAGGGAGCTAGCCTGTACTCCACATCTTCCCACAGAGGGATATTGATAACTTATACGATATCATATTCCAAACCCTTCAATTCTTTAAAGTGGAAGCTGCTAGGTACTGGGTAATCCTGATATTTGAATTGTTTCTTTCTGGCTGCTTGCATTATTTTCTCCTTGATCTGATAATTCTGGAATTTAGCTACAATATTCCTTGGAGTTTTAATTTTGGGAATTGGTGGATTTTTTCAATGGTTATTTTACCCTCTGGTTCTAGATCGTCAGGGCAGTTTTCCTTGGATGATTTCTTGAAAGATATTGTCTAGGCTCTTTTTCTCTCCTTGTGGTTTTCAGGTAATCTAATGATTCTTAGATTTTCTCTCCTGGATCTATTTTCCAGGTCAGTTGCTTTGCTGGTGAGGTATTTTATTTTCTTTTTTATTTTTTGGTTTTGTTTGACTGATTCTTGAGGTTTCGTTGAGTCATTAACTTCCACTTGTTCAAGTCTAATTTTTAGTTAATTATTTTCTTCAGTTAGCTTTTCTACTTCCTTTTGCATTCGACCAAATGAACTTTTAAATGAGTTGTTTTATTCATTGGACTTTTTCCCATTTCACCAATTCTGTTTTTCAAGAAATTATTTTCTTTTTCCATTTCATTAAAACTATTTTAAGGAGTGATTTTCTTCAAACAATTTCTGTTTCTTTTTCCAAAGCTCTCAATCCCTTTCCCCATTTTTCTTCTAACTCTCTTTTAAGATCTTTTTTGAATTCTTCCAAGAGAGCCTCTTGAGTTGGAGAACAATTTATATCATCCTTTGAGGCTTTATCTGGAGATGTTCTGCCTTTAGTATCCTTAGGGTTTGAGGTCTGTTTTTCCTTGTCTCCAAAATATATATCTATTGTCAGAGCTCTTTTTGCTTTTTTGCTCATTTTTAAAAGGTGAGGTTTGCTCTTAAGGTAAAGGGGAGATTGTCCCAAGCTTCCTCAATAGACAATAGTGGCTTCACACTGCACTGGGTCTGGTGCTGCCAGCTTCCTTCCTATGCTGGGGAGGCATGGCCAAGTCCTGCTTGTTATGCTGGGGGTTCAGGGGCTCACTATTTGCTTTTCATAATTGTGTTACAGATTTCACAGCTAGCCTTCTGAACCAAGACAGAGTAGCCAATGCTACTGTATTTTTTCTAAGAGCCTCCCACTAGATTTTCCCATCACTGAAGCCTCTCTGCCCTGGGCTTCCCTGGGTTTCCCTTCATGCACTAAGCCATTTTCCCCCCTGACTGATTGAGACAGATCTTTCCTGAAGTTCTTCCAAACTGGTGGAAATTTGTTACACTCTAAATATTTGTGGGTTCTGTCACTCCAAAACCTATTCAGAAGCTTGATCTGGTGTTGCTTCTGACCAAAATCAGGAAGAGCTCAATCAAAGACCTGTCTACTCTCTTCATCTTGGCTCTACCCCCTCCAATTCTTTTCTTAAGGAAAGTATTAATCTTTTTCTCACTATTTACTCCTGAACTATATTTTCTAACTTATTTTCAACATCCTTCCCTATTTTTGCTTCTATATTGAATTCATTAAATATCAAAATAATATGTTAATTCAGTTTGGTAGTTATGTCAAGTTTATTCATTTCTCTAAATCTTCATATTCTGCAACAGAGATAGGTATCTAAGCTACAATTATTATCTTGTCTAACTATCCCATAAAAGGATGTTACTTCTTATCTTTGAATGTACAATAATACAAAGCCCGTAATGCCACCATTCAAGGAGAACCTTTGGTCCACCTTTCCAAATATCAGGAATTTTGTTCTGTCTCTTAGTTTTGTTTATGGCAAAAAGTTAAGAAATTCCATTTCTCTAGCAGTAAGTTTAATAGGTAGGATTTCACACTTAAAGTACCAACAGATAAGATTTTTAGATGGTCCAAAAATTTTGATTCTGAGCAATTTCTATCTTCTATCCCACCTCCTCCACCATCATTTGACAGGAAGCATCTAGGGGGCACAAGGGATTAAATGTGAAGTCAGAAAGACTTGAATTCAAACCTAGTCTCAGACATTAATTGTATGGACCTCAGTAAATCATATAACCTCTGTCTGCCTCAGTTTTCTCAACTTAAAACATGAATAATAATAGCAACTCTGTCATAGGGTTCTTTTGAGGATCAGATAATATATTTCTTAAAGGCTTAGCACAGTGCCTAATGCATTTTAGGTACTTAATGAATGTTTTTTTCCCCTTTTCTCTCATTTTGTAATTTTTGTAAACAGATTATGTCAAAGGGCTCTTTAAACTATGATTGCCATGACTTACTTCATAGTTTTATCCTGGTTTCTATTATCCTTCTTATTATGCTTTTCAGAATTTTGCAGCTGAAAATGTCATCCTTTCAATGGGCAATGTATAAGTATGAATAACACTTGCTAAATATATGTATACCTACATATATGTATGTGTGTGTCTATAATAAAACCTTTTTCCACTTGTCTTTGTGTCTTGAAAGTTTATCACCCTACCACTCCCATCCTCACCACCACCATTAAAAGAAAAGAAAAGGAAAAAACTGTTAGCATTCATTTATAAAATCACAAGAGGAAAAGTCATAAGCATATCCCCAAAGAGTCTTATTTTCTCTAGAGAGAACAACTTAAAGGCATCTTTAATGGTACTAACCAGGAAATTTAGAATTGACTGCCAGCCTGCATACCTAATTCATTTTAATTACTTGTTACTTTCTTTTGTTTTCACCCTGGAAGTCAGGTAAAAAGTTTTCTGTGAAGAATGAAAATTATGCTAAGGTATGTTCAAAGATGAAATATTTTTAATAACAATGACTCATATGCTATTAATAAAAACAGGTTGTCTGACACTTCAGTGGCAAGCCCAGAATTTGAGTACAATCAATTTATTTGTTAAGTAGAGCTACCAATGAGTTGAGTTAGTGCTCCCCCTCAATAACCAAAGACCCAGAATGAGTGCCAACAAGACCTTTTAAACTTAGTTGTGTCTTCCTTCTGACTGATCTATAGTGTGTCATTTGGAAATCCTTATCAATGGAAAGATAACCTAGCTTGGTAGATAGTTTAATGAGGAGATAGGCTAAAAGTTATCAGTTACTCCCTATTAATTTCTTGTGGGGCAGAGGAGAAGGATGGGAAAAAGGAGTACTCCTCATATAACAGGTGTGCAGCTGGGGAAAGTTTGTGAGTCTTGAGATGTAACTAATTTATTCACCTCTCTGACATTTAAGAAATGCTAGTTGCTTTATAAGACTCAGCTGCCTCTAGCAATCGTGGCTAGAAAAAGAAAAACCCTCTCACTCAGGTCCCCCACCCTATTGGTTCCCCCTGGGGAAAAAAAAAGCCACTTTTAACTTTAATGAGAAAAAGCAAGGACAAAAATCGTTTCCCTTACAGAGGTCCTAGCCAAATCTAGTTTTCTGTTTACAAGGTGTATGGGGTGTTAAGAGAGTGTTAGCTCCTCTTGTGTGAGAGCTTGTCAAGTCCTTTCCAGGGCTGCTCATCTACCTTTGGTATCCAGCTGGTCACTCAACTCTTACCTACTCCTCCAAGAAATTATATCATGGGCAGAGGCTACATCTCAAAAACTGTCTAGGCATTTGGGATAAATCCCATTGAGGGTAACAGCCCTCAAAATCCTTGGTGACTTAAGAGAATGTGTACCCCAAGTATGTGAATTCTTTCCCTAATGGAATGGGTGGATGAAAACTATTTGTTCCAATGACCATAAAGGTGGATGAAGAAGGCAATATGGGGTGCTTAGAGTTTGTTTGGACATCAAAGAATGACTCCAAGGGCATCTATTTGCCAGTCCATCACCATTTTTGTCTTCCCTTTGAACTTTGATGGCTCAAGAAGAATGAAGCTGACAATTTTGTGCAATTCTGCCTTAGTCAATGCATCACATTGAGTTCTCTTCCAAAATAAAGGGCAAATAACAAAAACAAGGGTCCCACTTAGGAGGGATTCAATCCAAGATGGTTAAGGAGGAGATGATTTAGAGCTAGGAGTGATCCTATTACTTGATCATGCCCTTCAGGAACTTCCCGATGAACAATATTGAAAACAAAAATGAATCTGACCAAATAGGGGAAAGGATACTTTTCAGACTTAAGTTAATAAATAAAATAAAAAATTGTTAAAATTTTAAATATATTAAAATTAAAATTATGTAATCTAATATTTTTAATCCTGTCAACTAGTGCTTATATTTAGTTTTGTGGATCTGAAATCAGATGTAAAAAATAGTACCTGGTTTTCCCTCAAATCACTATGTCCAAAAGAAATTGGAAGGGAAGTCTCTAATAATTGTCAGAGTTAAGATTTTCCTATATACAAAGGGAAAGCAGAAAAGTCATTTGTGGAAGTATCACACTATCATCTCAATCTGTATGTGGATTTAGAAGACCTTAGCCTCTATCTTCAGCCTTCTTGTTGGCTGTAACAATAACAATAACAATAATTGATATAGTTAAAAGAGAGCCTACTATGTGCTAGGCACTCTGCTAAATACAAATATTCTTATTTGATTCGAACAACAGGCTTGGGAAGTAGGTACAATTATTATCCCATTTTATAGTTGAGAAGACTAAGACCTTGATTCCAAGCCCAAAATTCTAGCCACTCCTAATGTTTCTGTTTCCAGGCTCAACATTCTATCTACTCATCATTTATCTCAGTACAAAATGTCCCTTACTTTTTTTTTCTTTTAGAAATGTAAGACTTGTGTATGGCTTTTTCCCTTTTTCTTCTCTCTATTGGAGTTTTCAAGTTACTACACTCTTTTGGAGAAACGCTAGCCTCAAATAGAATTCACACAATGAGCCCTCATCTGCAATTTAAGTAACTATTGCCAAATCTTTCATCATGAAGTGGCCAAGATATTTATATTTAGCCTTTTCCAAGTAACTGTAGTATTACTTGGAAAGCAAGCATAGCCTATTGTAAAACCATATTAAAGACCTAGTAAATTTTTTGAACAATACTATGTTCATCTTACCTAGGCCCTTCTTAATTTTATAGAGTTCAGACATATCCCCTTTCTTTGCTAATATTTTATTTAAAATGTTTGCATCAAGTTTCATTAAGGATTTTTGTTGTTCAGTTGGTTCTAGTTTCTTTATATTGTTCCTAGAGTATGGCCAGCTCATTTGCTTGCACACAGAATTCCAGGTTATATATTTTGCTCTTTTTCATATTCTTCATGATTCTACATGTTGTCGATTTTTATAGCCTGTTTTCAGCCTATTAGATCAGTGTGTTCAGGAAACAGTCTATATATATATAAAAGTTTTTATAACCAATGATCTATGAAATTATTTTTAATTTTAGTTTTAAAAATATTTTTAAATTTGAATAGTTTTTATATTAATTTTAGTTATTAATTTAAGTGTCAAAATGTTTTGATAACTACATTTCAATATAACTAGTTTTCCTACTATTCAGCTAGGATTTGATTAGTGTGACCAATGAATCTCCAGAAGTGATTACATGGATTCAGATTTGTAATTTTTGAAGCTATAATTATATTAAATATGCTAATTTCCAAATTAATGGAAATAAGCATTGTAAATTCAAATAAAGGGATCACTTCAGAAGGATTCCTCATTCACATTAATCTAGACCTGTATTTCTTGACTTTATGTATTTAAAAACATTATTCTGAAAAAATGGTCCCTAGGCTTCATAAGATTGTACCCAAAGGTATATAGGACATAAACATGAAAAGCCCAGATCAACAAGCACTCTTAGCTCCTTTTCCTGCCTGGATTGCAACTGATAGAATAAAGCCCATAATCTTTAACATCTACTAGACCTAGGATACAGACTCAACCCAGACATCTCCTCCAGAAGTGTATAGAGCTTGGCCAAAATATAAACTCTGAAATTGAGAAGGAAGAATAAGAAAACCACCACAAAAGAGTCCCACAATAAAGAGCTATTAAAGTGAAAAGGCTGTTCAAGACACAAAGTAAAAAGAAGAAAATGACTCCAAAATATCTATAAGCAAAGCCTCAAAGGAAAGTATGAGTCCTCTGCTGTAAGGGTTAAAAAGCCTCTAGAAGCAAGGAATGCAGTTCAAGGCATGTGGGAGCACCTGAGGGATGAGAGGTTCTGAGGCGCAGGTGAGTCCTACGTGGAGGTGGGGCATAGCCCCAAGAGGGGGTATCTAACTCCAGGTACCACGCCTCCCTCCTTAGTGCTCTCAAGGCCTAGCACGCCTCCCTCCTTCTTCTTGGGCCAATCCCATTATGCCAGGTTCCTAGAGGACTTCCCTCTTTTCCCCCATATCATCAGTGGGATATAAATATATGCTATCTAAGAATAAGTTTCTCTTTTGCTTCACCCCTACCTCTTGGTGGTCTGTCTCTGTAGAATCCAGGTTGGTGCCCAAAGATGGGTAAGTGTGGCCTAGCCGTGCCATCGACGGACAGGCATTAAGAATAGCTCTAAGGGGAGCTACCAGATTAGAGTAGTCCACAGGGATGTAACACTCTGCAAGCTTGGGTATGAGGAAGGGTTAATGTGTTTCTTATAAATGAAATTATTTGGATAATGGCTGAATAAATTGTGTGGTATATAAATATTATGGAATATTATTGTTCTGTAAGAAATGACCAACAGGATGATTTCAGAAAGGCCTGGAGAGACTGAATGAACTGATGCTGAGTGAAATGAGCAGGACCCAAAGATCATTTATACTTCAACAACAATTCTATAGGATGATCAATTCTGATGGACGTGGCCATCTTCAACAATGAGACGAACCAAATAAATTCCAATAGAGCAGTAATGAATTGAACCAGCTACACCCAGCGAAAGAACTCTGGGAGATGACTATGAACCACTACATAGAATATCCAATCCCTCTATTTTTGTCCGCCTGCATTTTTTATTTCCTTCACAGGCTAATTGTACATTATTTCAAAGTCTGATTCTTTTTGTACAGCAAAATAACTGTTTGGACATGTATACATATATTGTATTTAATTTATACTTTAACATATTTAACATGTACTAGTCAATCTGCCATCTAGGGGGTGGGGAGGAAGGAGGGGAAAAATTGGAATAAAAGGTTTGGCAATTGTCAATGCTGTAAAATAACCCATGCATATCTGGTAAAAAGTATAATTTTTAAAAAATAAATGAAATTATATTTACATTCTCCAAGGAGATTCTTTTGTGAAGGTAGACTAGATTATTTTTTGCCTCAATTCTTATCGAGACTTCATTGAGAAAGCATTGCCTCAGACACACTGAAACCTGGCATTAACCTTAAACCTTAGCTTTAAAAGATCAAGGTCTCCTACTGCATCTTGGGCCCTCATCAGTTATTTTGATCTTTGTTTGATTAATGGATTCCTGTGACTCTGGAGGAGAGAATGAGGCTAATGACTTTGCACAGCTCTGCCTAATTTATATTCATTTCAGTTGCAAGTCAAAACATCAACTTCTTGATGTTATAGATCCTAGTCAAGAATGATAGACAAATAACAATTGCTGGACCCAGTTTTCCCAAACTGCACTAGATCCTTAGAAATCAAAAGAGAAGATTCCCAGACCTATATAATCTTGCTGCCAGATATACAAATCAGAGAACTCACAGAATCTAAATCCTAGAGAGGACTTTCCTTTTTTTATAGATGATGAAATCCCAGCTCTGAAAAGGTGTAATAATTTCTGATTCCCACAGTTAACCAGTGGAGAGCTGGACCTAGAATCCAGATTCTGGCCCAGAGTCCAGATTTTTCTGACTCCCCAGCTCAGCTATGTGACCTCCTCTCAGTGTTTGCTTTGGCACAAGTTGCTTATGTTGGAAGGAGGGAAAAAAAGATTATTGCAAACACAAGGAAATAAACATTTCCTTAATCTTAAGAAAAAGACTAATTAACTTCCCCTTTCAAATCCTTTTTTACTCAAGTGACTTTCTTATATCTTGAGCCAAGTTAGAAATGGGATAAATTGCTATCTCTAATCACAATTAGGCTGAGGTGTTAATTTACTGAATAATTAAGTGAAAGGCAAATAATTAAATTAGTGATTAAAGGACTCAAACCCCACCATAAATTTGCCTACTTAAAGATTTTTTAGGAAGAATAGTAACAAAACCCTGATTTTCTTATAAGACTAGGTGCTTTCTTGTATTGTTAAAAACAAATAGAAATATAATAAATCAAACTAATTTTTTGTGTGCAAGATTGTATTTTAAAGGGGAAGGAAGCAACATTGAGCAATGAAAAGAACCTCAGACCTATTCCAGCTGTGAGACTATGGTTACTTATATTCTCCAAGAGTCAGTTTCTTTAAGTGTCAAATGAGGGTAGAGGAATACTTGCATGATATCTCTCATGTGATGGCTTTGAAAAAAGCCTTGTATAAACAATAAATCTCTCCATTAGCATGAGCTGTCCATGTGGTCTGTTGGAGCTCTGCCAACAGAGATTGTTAGTGGCTTGGGAAGAGAAGGCCTTACTGTGCCCTCTCCAAAAGATCAAACAGAGAAAAGGAGAAAAGCAGAGTGCTGAAGACAGAACAAGAGAGCAAAATAGGAGCAGAAACCCAGTACAAAACTAGAAGGAAAAAGCCAGAAATCAAAAATCATAAGGGGAAAATTAACAGAAGTTTGAGTTAAGCCCATATAAAGACACATTATAAGAGGTACAAATAGCCTCTGTCTGATATCTTTTTGCTTCATAAGAGTAACATCTGCCCTATGTTCTTTAAAAAAAAATTTTATTCTAAATTCTAAATGTTCTCCCCTCTTGTCCTTCCCAGAGATATCCCTTATAACAAAGAATAAAATGAAAGGGGAAATAAAGTAATTCAACTGAACTTAACCAAGTCAGATAGTATATGCAATATTCCATTTCTACAGTCCCCTACAACTGTAGAAAGTAAGGGAATTTTCTCTTACCTTCTTTGGTGCCAAACTTGGTTCATTGCCTCTTTGTAAAACCAGATGATATAATTAAGTTAGTCAGTAAAAATTCTGTAAGCACTTACTATTTAAAATTTAATTCTAAATTCCAAATTCTTCAGTAAATATTTCTTAAACATCTACTATTTAGAATTCAATTCTAAAATAAGCATGTAATAAACATGCCCCCCCAAAATGAGCATTTCCAAATACTAACTACAACCAAGGAAGAGAACTATAACAAAACTGTACATCTCCATGAGAGACAGCTTGCTTTTTTCTTTAAATATAATAAATTCAACATATAACTTCCAAAGTTTTTTCTGCTTCTCTGTTTCTCTCTCTAATCCTCCCTCTGTTCTTTATTACAGATCCTTTCAAAATACTTCAGTAACTATATTAAATCAAAATGATTCCCTCTCCTCTTGACTCCTAGATGGGAATTGGGAGATTAAAGTCAATTCAACAAACATTTATTAAGCCTCTATTAAATATAAAATGAGAAAACAATCTTTGGATCAGAGATGTAGAGCTTGAAGGAATCTCTGAAACCATTTTGTTCAGGGCTTCTCCATCTAAAGTTTACAGATATCTTAGAAGGGGCATAAAAACTTGGGGAAAAACTTCCATTCTAGTCACTAAATAAAATTTAGCACTTTTCTCAATTATGTATGTAGGTAAACAACTTTTTTTCTGAGAAGGGGTTTATCGGTTTCACTAGACAGCTGAAGGCATCCATATTTCACACACAGAGATACACACAGACACACACAGACACACACACACACACAAACCACATACACACTTAAGAATTGCTGATCTAATCTGACTCCATTTTTTATTTTTTGCAAATGAAGAAACTGAGTCTTAGAAACCTTAAGTAACACCAAAGTTCTCATGGGACAGCAAGAAGCACAGGCAGATCTTAGTATATGTGGTGTTAGGTATGGATCAATGCCCAGTTTCTGCCATACCAATTTCTAATTTTCCTAGCAGTTTTTTTTTTTTTCAAATAGTGATTTCTTGCTCCAAAAGTTGGGGTCTTTGGGTTTGTTAAACACAATCTTATTATAGTAATTGACTATTTTGTCCTGTGAATCTAACCTATTCCACTGATCAACTACTCTATTTTTTAGCTACTACCAAATGGTTTTGATGACTGCTGCTTTATAATATATAGTTTTAGGTGTGGTACAGCTAGGTCACCTTCATTGGCATTTTTTAATTAATTCCCTTGAAATTCTTGATCTTTTGTTCTTCCAGTATACTTTGTTATTTTTTTTTCTACATCTGTAAAACAATTTCTTGGGAATTTGATATGGGAAAAAATAAGTAGATTAATTTAGGTAGTATTGTCATTTTTTATTATATTCACTGGGCCTACCCATTTGTACTTGATATTTTTGCAACTGATTAGATCTGACTTTGTGTGGAAAGTATTTTTTAGTTGATTTCAAATAGTTCCTGCCTCTGCCTTGGCAGATAGACTCCCAAATATTTTATATTATCTACAGTTATTTTAAAGAATTTCTCTTTGTATCTCTTGCTGCTGAACTTTGTTGGTAATATATAAAACTGCTAATGATTTATGTGGAATTTCTTTTGTATCCTGCAACTTTGCTAAAGTTGTGAGTTGTTTCTAGTAGTTTTTTAGTTAATTATCTAGGGTTCTCTAAGTATTCCATCACAAAGAGTGATAATTTTATTTTCTCATTACCTATTTTTAATTACTTTAATCTCTTACTCTTCTCTTATTGCCAAAACTAACATTTCTAATATAATATTGAATGGTGATAGTGGACTGTTGTGTCTGGACTGGTTCTCTGGAGGATCTTGGTACCAGCCCAAATTCTTAATCTTAGAAGAAGAGTGATAAGGCGAGACTCACTTGGATGGTCTTCATACTTCTCTCAGGAGGGAAGCTCTTTTGTTAGTGGTTGCCCGATTTAGCTGAAACACAAAACAGACTAGATCAGCTCTTATCGAATTTTCCTTCCTGCCTGACTTAATATTTACCCTATGTGGATCACGATGACTCTTCAACCAAATTCACTGATCACATCAATCCAGCTGCTTTGTGCCTTGCTTTGCAAGGTTCCGCATTGAATACAAAATGTTGTGTCCAGACTAGCTCTCTGGAGGACCTCAATACCAGCCTAACTCTTTGGTCTTAAAAGAGGAGTGATGAGGCAGGATTCACCTGGATGGTCAAAATATGGAGTCCCTTTGTTCCAAATTCTCTCACCTTTATATACCCTAATATCCTTCTATAACCAAAGGAACACTTGAGAATGCATTAACTATATACTACTTATGCTAGACCACATAAACTATTCACATAAAGCTATTGCATGTAGATGACTTTTTGTCACCTGATATCACTCTGCTTTAATTACAACACAGGTTGTCACAGCTCCCTGTCTTCTCAGGAAGGCCCAGAATCCTTAGGGGAGATAGGGCGCTAAACTAGACATTGTCAGCAGGTTCCCGCTGGACTGAAGGGTCTTATACCTCACTTAGAGTTCCCCCACTATCAGTGGCCCTCTATCGTGGGCAACCTTGTTACACCCCTGATCCTATCAGGAATGGTTCTAATTTGTCCTCATTATATATGGTGCTTGCTAATGTTTTTAAATGAATGCTACTTATCATTTTAAGGAAAACTCCATTTATTCCTATACTCTCTAGTGTTTGTAAAAGAAATGGGTGTTGGATTTTATCAAATGCTTTTTCTGCATCTATTGAGATAATCATATGATTTTTGTTAGTTTATTGATATAGTCAATTATGCTAATAGTTTTCCTAATGTTGAACCCGCCCTGCATTCCTAGTATAAATCCTATTTGATCATGGTGTATTATTCTGAGTATTCTGACTTTCTGTAATCTCTTTTCTAATATCCTATTTAAGATTTTTGCATCAATATTCATTAGGGAAATTGGTCTGTAATGTTCTTTCTTTGTTTTCACCCTACCTGGTTTAGATATCAGCACCATATCTGTGTCATAAAAAGAATTTGATAGAACCCCTTCTTTCTCCGTTTTTTCAAATAGTTTACATTGTATTGGAAATAATTGATCTTTAAATGTTTGATATAATTCACATGCAAATCAATCTGGCCCTGGAGATTTTTTCTGGAGAGTTGATTAATAGCTTGTTCTATTTATTTTTTTTTTTCTAAAATGGGACTATTTAAATAATTTATTTGTTCTTCTGTTAATATGGGCAATCTATATTTTTGTAGGCATTCCTCCATTTTACTTGTTATCAAATTTATTGACATATAGTTGGGTAAAATGACTTCTAATTATTGCTCTAAGTTCCTCTTCACTGGTGAAAAGTTCTCTTTTTTCACTTTTGAGACTAACAATTTGATTTTCTTCTTTCATTTTTTTGAATCAAATTAGCTAAAGGCTTATCTATTTTGTTGGTTTTTTCATAAAACCAACCTTACTTTTATTTATTAATTCAATAATTTTCTTGCTTTCAATGTTATTAATCTCATTTTCAGAATTTCAAATTTGGTATTTAACTGGGGATGTTTAATTTGTTCTTTTTTTTAGCTTTTTTAATAGTAAGCCCAATTCATTGATCTTTTCTTTCTCCATTTTATGCAAGTAAGCATCTAGAAATGTAAAAATTTCCCTTCTATTGGTCTTCTCCTTTCTTTTCCCCTTTCCCCTCCCACTTCCCTATAAGGTGAAACAAGTTTCTCTGTGAAACTAAATATGTCAGATATTCTCTCTTTGAGCTAAATCTGACGAGAGTAAGGTTAACACAATCTTCATCCCCCATCCTACTTTCCCTCAATTATAAAAGGTCTTTTTTGCCTCTTTATGAAATGTAATTTCCCTCATTTTACCTCCATTTTCCTCTTTTTCTGGTTCAATCCTCTTTCCACCTCTAGTTTGTTTTTTATATTGTCACAATAAAATCAATTTATACCTGCACTCTCTAAGTATACCCATAACAGAGATATTGTTCTCAAGAGTTCTTTCCCTTTTTTGCCTTTTTATGCTTCTCTTGAGTTCTGTATTTGAAGATTGACTTTTTTATTCAGCTCTGGTATTTTCATCAGAAATAAATGAAATTCATCTGAATCATTAAATATTCATCTTCTTCCCTGAAAAACAATACTCAATTTAGCTGGATAGTTCATTCTTGGCTGCAATCCAAGTTCCTTTGCTTTTTGGAATATCCCCTCCCCTATTTAGCATGTAGTCCAATATATGTTACATATGTTGAAATACATGTTAAATCCAATATGTGTTTACATATTTATATAGTTATCTTGCTGCAAAAGAAAAATCTGATCAGGAAGGAAGAAAAAAAAACTGAGAAACAAAACAAAATTCAAGCAAATAATAACAGAGAGAGTGAGAATGCTATGTTGTGTTCCACATTCTGTTCCCATGGTTCTCTCTCTGTTTGTAGATGGCTCTCTTCATCACTGAACAAGTAGAACTGGTTTGAATCTCAACAAATACTCTTCCACTGATCAGCTTCTCTATTTCTTAGCCAGTATCAAATAGTTTTGATGACTGGTTTTTTTATAATATAGTTTTATTTTTTATATATTTATATTTTATAATATAGTTTTATTTTTTTTATAATATAGTTTTAGATCTGGTACAGCATCTTCATTTGTTTTTCTCTTCATTAATTCCTTTGAAATTCTTGACCTTTTGTTCTTTCAGATGAATTTTGTTATTTTTTCTAGGTCAGTAAATTAGTTTCTTGGGTGTTTGATTGGCATAGCACTAAATTAATAGATTAGTTTAGGGAGCATTGTTATCTTCATTATATTTGCTCAATCTATCCATGAACACTTGATATTTTTCCAGTTGCTTAGATCTGACTTGATTTGTGTGGAAAGTGTTTTTTAGTTTTGCTCATATAGTTCCTGACTTTCACTTTGCAGATGGATTCCCAAATCACTTGTTTTTCCAATGAGATATTTTACATTTTCTTCTATTTTTTCATTTTTTTTATTTTGTTTTACTGATTCTTGATGTCTCATTGAGTCATTCATTTCCATTTGTTCAGTTTGATTTTTAGTGGATTATTTTCTTCAGTTACATTTTTTTAGTTCCTATTGTATTTGGCCAATTGAATTTTTAAATGAGTTGTCTTGTTATATGGATTTATTTCTCCATTTCACAAATTCTGCTTTTTCAAGGAGTTGTTTACTTTTTACATTTCATCAAATCTATTTTGTAAGGAATTATATGCTTTTCCATTTTACTAAATGTAGTTTGTAAGTAGTTTTTTTTTTCAGATATTTTTTGTGTTTCCTTTTCCAAACCTTCTTGCAAAGTTCTTATTTCCTTTCTCCATTTTTCTTCTAACTCTCTTTTAAGATCCTTTTTGAATTTTTCCAAGAGAGCCTTGTGATATGAGGACCAATTCATATCCCCTTTTGGGGCTTCACCTGAAGACAATCTACTTTCAATGTCCCCAGGATTTGAAATCTGTTCTTTTTCTCCATCAAAACTACCTATGGTCAGAGTTCTTTTTGCATTTTTGCTCATTTTTTTTAAAAGGTGGAGGTCTGCTTTTAGGGCAAAGGGGAGATTGTCCAAGCTTCTTCTACAGACAACAGTGTCTATAATGGGTCAGTGCTGACTAACTTCTGGTGCTAGGTGGGTGTGGCCAGGTCCCATAATATTCTGTGGTTTAGGGGTTCTCCTCTCCACCATATTGGCTCCACCCCATAAACATTTCTGAAACACTTATTATGTGTTTAATAGCTCCTAAGAAAGCCAGGAGGTCAAGATGAGAAGGGAGAGCATTACAGGTTTGAGAATCATCTAGTGAAAATGCTTGCAGCTGACTTGGAATGTCTTGTTTGAGGAACACTCAAAAAGATTCACTTTTGGAAATTTTAACTAAAAATCTTTAGAAATATATAGTCAAAGACAGTGGCTTAGGCAACCTAAAAGAATTATTTTAACATTCCCCTCTAAAAATGTTAAAATAATGCCAAAAATCAAATTTTGGAATGGCCAACAAAAGGTAGGAATGAGTTATTTTTTTCTGGTCTAAGAATACTTAAGAGATTGAGTGGCAAGGGGGGAGGGAGGAGGGGTGGTGGTGGTAGAGTTGCAAGGGGTTATGATGGTTATGATACTTATCTGAATCATGTAGAAGAAAGAAATTCCTATTTATTAAAATTGTCAAAATTATTAAAGATAAAATAGATTTGATTCCATAATTTACTTTTACACATTGAAAAACCTAGAATCTTGTTAATATGAGTACTGGCCCCCATGGGGGGGGTAAGGAGGGGGAAAATTGGAACAAAAGGTTTGGCAATTGTCAATGTTGTAAAATTACCCATGCAAATATGTGGTAAATAAAAACTATTATTTAAAAAATTAAATTAAATTAAAAAGATGGGGCTTTGCTTCAGGGAAAAGATAGAGATTATTAAATGTGAACCTCTCACTATCCACACCATCCATTCTGTGCAACTTTCCTCTATTTCCTCCAAGAAATTTTCCAGAGAGTCTATACAACATGCTTGATATTGCTAAGAGAACTTGAGAGAACACACTATCAGCCATTCATTATTTTCACTAAGTAACTAACTTGCTTTTTTTCTAATCAAACTTTTCTTCAACATCCTTTATGTCATTTCTTCTGCATAATTTCTCCATTTGTGGTATAACATGTTCAAACAACCCAGGCACCTCTTTATCAATATCAGTTTTTCTGTGGAGGCAGATAATATCTTTTGAAATTATATTGGATCATTTGCTGAGAATAGCTGCATCATTCATAGTTGATCATTGTATAATACTGTATTGTATACAACATTCTTCACTTCATTATACATCAGTTCATGTAAGTCTTTACAAGTTTTCTGAAGTCACCTTGCTTGTCATTTCTTATAGCACAATAATATTCCATTACAATCATATACCAGAGCTTGTTTAGTCATTCTCTAATTGAATTATGATTTCCAATTCTTAGTCAACACAAAAAGAGTTAATGTAAATACTCTTATACAAATAGGTCCTTTCCCCTTTTTTTCAATGTTTTCATTATATAGACCCAACAGTGGTGCTGTTGGATCAAAGGCTGTGCAGTTTTATAGCCCTTTGGGCACACTTTCAAATTACTCTCCAGAATAGTTACATTATTCATAATTCCACAACAGTGCATTAGTGTCCCAGTTTTCCCACATCCCGTCCAACATCCAACTTATTCACTGTGTTATATTAGCCACTCACAATAGCACTTTTTGTGGTAGCAAAAAATTAGAAACAAAGTAGATATTCAGCTGGAGAAATACTAACTTATGGTACACAAATATGATGGAATATTAATTTACTAAAACAAATGATAAATATGATGGATATAAAAAAGCATAGGAATATATATATGAATTGGTGCAAAGTAAACTGAACCAAGAAAATATTATATCCAATAAATATAACAATGTATATGTAAAAAACAACCAAATATTTGAAACTGAATGCTACAAAATTATAGTGGCCAAGGTTGGCCTCAAAAAGAGATATTAGAAGAAATGTCTTCCCTCTACTTTTAAGAGATGGGGGAATCATTTAAGTAAAACACACTAAAGATCAGACTTTTTCAATGTTAATTTTGTTGAACTTTTTCTTTCTCTTTTTAAATTCTTTTAAATAAAGGTATATTAAAGGATAGCTGCACTTTAGAAAAGAGGCTTACCATGGTAAATGTGGGTGATATATAAACAAAAAATGTCAATAAAATTAATTTTTTAAAAGATGGGGTTTTCACTACATAGAATTTCCAATCCCTCTATTTTTGTCCGCCTGCATTTTGGATTTCCTTCTCAGGCTAAATGTACACTATTTCAAAGTCCGATTCTTTTTGTTCAGCAAAACAACTATTTGGTCATATATACATATATTGTATTTAATTTATAGTCTAACATATTTAACATGTATTGGTCTACCTGCCATCTGTGGGGGGGGGGGGGGGGGTAAGGAGGGGAAAATTGGAACAAAAGGTTTGGCAATTGTCAATGTTGTAAAATTACCCATGCAAATATGTGGTAAATAAAAACTATTATTAAAAAAATAAAATAAAATAAAATAAAAAAGATGGGGTTTTCTTCAGGAAAAAGATAGAGATTATTAAAGAACAGTGACATTTCTCACAGGTAATTCAGCCCACTCTTTTCCTGCTGCTTAGGTCTGAGTTCAGATTATTATCCATTTGTATTGTCTATCTATGTCATATGCACTGACAGACAAGCTCTATAAACTATCTATTCATCTATCTATTATGGCCTGAAACCCTTCTTGTACTTGGAATTTCTTATGGATAAGGAAGCCCATAGTTTTTGTTTGTTTTGTTTTCCCTTTTAATAATATTGTTGTAATACTGTACTGGTAATGAATTAATGAACAATTTTTAAATTATCATATCAGTACTGCTATCTTATTTTCAACAACAACAACAAAAAGGATATAATAATGCATACCTTAACTTCCAATGTGCTTTGTTTCCTTGTAGCTATACCAGCATTTAACTCTACCCTTTTAAATTGCATTTGCTTTTGGTAACTATCAAGTAGTATCTGAAAGTTGTTCAAATTTGAATTTATTTGAATCCAAACTTTTTCATTTGTGTATTAATATCCTATGACAATTTATCCATTGACAAATGTGTATCATTCTTGCAAATTCACTAGATCTTTGTAGATTCTAAATGCCAAATATTCATTAGACATATTAAAATTTTAGAGATTCATTTCTTTTCTATTAATTATGCATGAATTACCTTTAGTTATAGATTAAAATGTCTTTATTTGTGCATGAACTGAACTAGACTTTTGTAATCATTTTTTATCATGTCAAGTAGTAGATAAGAATGCAGGCATGACTGTAGAAGAACAGGCACACCATGGTACTATTAATGCATGAATTGCTATATCCTCTTTTGGGGGGAAGCAATGTAGGTACCAGGTCTATATACCAAAGGGATCAAAGAAAGAACAAAAGGACCCATATGTACAAAAATATTCAAAGCAGTTCTTTTCATGGTGTCAAAGAAATGGAAACTGAAAGGGTGTCTATGAATTGGGGAATAGCTAGACAAATTATGGTATATAATTGTGATGAAGGAGATGGTTCAGAAAAACCTGTGAAGTCTTATTAACTAATGCAAAGTGAAGTGAGCAGAACCAAATGAACAATTCACTCAGTAACAACAATATAGTAAAGATAATTAGCTATAAGAACTTAGTAATCTTATTGACATAATGACATCACAATACTGAAGAATTCATGATAAAGCATGTTATCAGTCTCCAGATATAGAGCTGATAGACAGGATTTGGTCAGGATAGGTTGAAATGTATTTTCTTCCTTTCTTCCTTCCTTCCTTCCATTCTTGTTTCATTCCTTTCTTTTCAGGATATGGCTAATATGGCAATTTGGTTTTTTTGCAACAGATTTTTTATTTCATTTTCTTCTCAATTTGTGGGAAAGGGGAAGGTAAGATGGAGATAATTTAAAAATGAAATTAAGTTAAATTGAAAATTTAAAAAGATGGCATGGTAGACTTGGACCCAGATGAGATGATACATTTGAATAATTCTATTGTTACCATCTATTATCCCTAACATTAAATTATAAACTAGCATTAATATTTAGCCCTCAGGGAATACAGATAGCCATTCACTAGGGAACCCATCCGGAGGTTTATGCTTGTCCAGCTGAGGTATAAAGACTCACTAAGTGCTATTCTCTTTATGGTAACCAGAAGCTTAGCTGCTTTCTATCTCTCAGTTCTGTTTCTCCCTGTGTCTATGAATTTGTAAAGCTACCACGCTCCAACTCATTGACTAGTTCTGAGTCCTTTTTGAAATAACTACATTTCAATGAGGTCTCATTGTCTCCTTGTCATAATGATTCTGGTTTTGCCCAAAAGCATACTTGCATGCTTGGATTTACTCCTAGCAAAAGAAAAATAAGCAAATAAATAGTACACAATGACCAAAGAACATGATACATAATAAAAATAATGAAACATGTAACAAGCGATTGGAACCTGCTATTCTTCCTAAATCCCAAGTCTTCCCAGACTTAGGCTTGGAATAGGCACAGGGATTCTAATATAGGGTTCCATTTATTTGTGGTTACCCACTTTCAACCATTTAAGCCAACCTTTAAGCAAGAAAAGGAGAGTAGAACACAGTTCCTATGAGATGTTCAGCTCACTTTTCCAGGAGGAAAATGGAGGCATTAGAAACTCTTAAGTCTGAGGTTCAGTTTAGTCCAGAATGTGACTCAGGATCACATGCTAACCTGAAACTCATAAAAGTGGTATTTTTCTCAGTGTTAGTTTCAGCTGTCTGGCAGCTGGCAGGGACCATTTCAGCTTACCCATCTGATAGGAATGAGTGGATGATGAAGTAGCTCCCATCAAGGAGCTGCATTTGAATCCTAATGACACCTTGTCTCTTGACAAAAAAGTCTCATTTACTATGTCATCGCTCTCATTCCCCACAATCCAGTCCCCATTGTTCCATACAACTGAGGAGAGAGAGACAATTGTAGAGAATGTCTACCATCATCAAAGTTATATCTCAAAAAATAAATTGAAACAGGATTAGACATGTGATGAGAACAGCTTTTGGGTGGCCAGCTAAACCAAGATACTTGTAAGCAAGGAGATTAGAATAAACTTATTTTAGGAATCAATGGCAGAGTAAGATTTTTTTTCACCTCTAGTATCCTAAATGAGTATTTGGAGAAGATAATGAGGAAATATATCAGTCAGAATGGGAAAAGGTTTGCTTATCAAGCTCATATCAGATTTTATAAAGAGAAGGTAATAATAATGATGATTATTATGGCTTGAAAAGCATGTTATTGAATTTGATCTTCAAAATAATCGGGTGAAATAAGTGTCATTATTATCCCCATTCTACAGATGAGAAAACTGAGGTTGAAAGTAGTTATGACTTTCTCAGAGTCAAACAGCTAAGTCTAAATAAGTGCCTTGGCAGGATTTGAATTCCAGTCGAAAGACCAAGTCCAAAATTCTGTCCACTTCACTATTCAAAGTGTTGGACAAAATGTGTACTAACAGCATGAAAAAGTGGGAAAGAGCACTATAGAAAGAATCAAAGATGCTGGATTGAAATCCTACCTCTGATCGTTCCTACCTATGTAACTTTGGACAAGTCCATTTGTCTCCCTGGATGAATTAGAAATTTCCATTTCTTCAAATAAGAGAGGGTAGCTATATGTGATACAGTTTAGTAAGTATCTGAGACAAGATTTGAACTCACCAAGATGAGTCTTTCTGACTCCAGGCCCAGCATTCTATCAATGGTACCATGTAGTTTCCCAACTAAAAGGGTTGAATGAGACATATATCTGCAGACATGATCAATGGATGGATTTTACTTGTGTGATTATATTTATTGGAAGGGAAAGGAAGACACTGAGAAAAATAGAAGTGATATTTAAAATGGAGAAAGAACGGGGTATAATTTAATCAGTTTTTTAAATTCACAGAAGAGAAAATAAGGAAATTCAAAAAGGAAAAGTAACATTGCTGCTCCTCTCTTATTAAATTTGAAATATATATTTAAGAGAAAACCCAAATATCAGTGCAGACCTATGCTTTCATATGCATCCTTTTCTCTATTATTTGTAAAAAGGAAATTATATAGTAACTAATATGTGTTAAGTCCATACTAATAAAAAGGAAATTGCAGTAAATAAAAACATGAGAAAATAAAAATAATGTGAAAAAAATATTCCAGACATTACCTAACTAGGACATGATATAACAGAACCAACTCTTCCTTCTTTCTTTCCCTCACTTAGTGACAATGCTATTTCAAATTATTCAGTCAAAGACTATTTGACCATTTTTGATTTTTGCATTACCCTGTTGACTCATATTGAACTTGCAGTTTCCTAAAATCCCAGTATGCTCCACCGTGTAAGTGCCTGCATTGCTCTGTGGGAGTCATTCTTCTGCATAGAAGCAGCCTTGTAACAGTAAAAAGTAAAAATATACATATATATATATATAGCTTGACTGGATTTCTGAGAAATGTAGCAACAATTAGAAATAGAAGAATTCCTTTTGAACAAAGTAACAATAAGTATAACAATAAGTTGGCAGCTAGGTAATGCAATGCATGGAGTGACTGGATCTGAAGTCAGGAAAACTTATCTTCCTAATTTCAAATTTGTCCCAGAAACTAAGCATGTGACTTAACCAAATTTGCCTCACTTTCCTCATCTGTAAAATGAGCTAGAGAAGAAATGACAAAGAACTGTATTACCTTTCTCAAGAAAGCCCCAATTGGAGTCACAAAGAGTCAGATAGATATGACTTATAAAGGAATGAACAACAACTCTAAGAAACAGTCTAAAATTGTGATAGGTTCTTTAAATATCTGCAATAGTTATAAACCAAAAAACAATCTCAATGTATCCAAAGAAAGAATTTCTTTTTCATATTATCCAAGAATTGGGGGAAAGCTCTAGAAAACTTTAGCCTGGAAAAGATAAGGTTGGAAATTTTTAGATTCAAAATGGGATTTTTCTCTCCTTATATGTCCTACAACCTCAACTTTATCATTACATAGTTTTATTTTCCTTCAATTATTAGAAATAAAAACTTTGGAGACGAGTTATTTTCAGGTAATATTTCTTTTTTTCTGGGTAGTGAAATCAGGATGGATTTTTTTCTTCACTTTGACAGTGAAGTATTCATTAAAATGGATAAAGAATGAATCATGCACATCCTAGAATGACTCAAGATTCTGGAGAAGACATTTATTTCTTACTAATTTCTATTCCCTAAAAGAAAATAATTTTACACACTTGGGATCAAATGTGCCAAATTCCATCAAGTTATACTTACAAATGTTATTCAAAGAATGAACCACTATAGAGGAGGGCTGAAAGGGCCTTCAAGATATCACTTTACAAACCTAGGCCTTTTTCCTCTAAATTAAATGATTTAATTGAACATAGGATTCCTAGTGCCCCCCTTCAATTATTCCAACATTATCTTATAAAATGAGCTCACTATATAATGAGAAACTCAAATAATATAGTGATTAAAAAAGCAAACTTCATAGAGTACACAAATAAACTTGGATAGAAAAACAAAGCTGAACATTCTGAAAATATAGTGACAGAGTTTGACCCTAAAGAAAGGTTTAGAAAATGTAATTCCTCCCTTTCAGTGAGGGAAAGGGAGAGAATGGGGGGAATGAAATATAATGTATGCTTCATATATAGTTGACTTGTTGAGTGTTTCAGTTGTGTCTGACTCTTAATGATTCCATTTGTGGTTTTCTTGGAGAGGATACTGGAATGATTTGCATTTTCCTTCTCTAGTTCATTTTAGATCAGGAAACTGAGATAAGCATGGTTTTGACTTGCCCAGGATCACACAATACATAAACATCTAAAGGCACATTTGAACTCAGTCTCTTGATTCCAGGTCAGGGTTCTCTATCCAGTATGCCACCTAATTGCCCATTGAATTGTTGGATTGCTATTTTTCCTCTTTTTATACTTTATTACAGGATGACTCAAAGGAGAGGGTAGGTGTGAGAGACATATCTAACCACTAAAAAATTAAAATTTAAAGGATCATGGACTTGGGACTAATAATAGGGCTAATATTCATATAGAGTTTTGAGGTTTTCATAGTGCTTGATATGTGTTAATCTCAATAGATCCTCACAACACTCCCTTAAGTTAGATACTATGATCATTGCATTTTACAGAGCAGGGAACTAAGGGAGGTTAAATGGCTTGTCTAGGTTAATACAGTTAGAGTTGAAACAGGATTCACTTAGACATCTAGCTAGAAGGAACCCTAAAGAACATGTTTCCCCCAAAGATGTCAAACTCATAGTCCATAGCTATACATAGCTTGAGTGTACCTCCATCCAGATTAAAATATAATTTGTAAATTTTTAACAAAATATGTAAAAGGTTTTTTAACTCAAATGACTATCAGAGATCCATTTGATCTGAGTTTGAAATAATTTTCTACTCTAGCTTCTTATCTCATCAATGCATTTGACAACCAAATAGTTAAAGGAAATAGTAGTCAACTCTAAGTGTTTATGTAACATGAGAAGTAATAAACTCATTAGGTTGGTAGAAGTATTCAGGAAATGAAAAATAAAGAGATGGCCCAACAAATTGAAGCATTCCAGAGACACTATAGAGGGGACAGGAAAATTAAGTTTTGCTTTGTTTTGTTTTGTTGAGATAGGGTTCAGCTTCTAGGGAAAATATAGCAATAATCCTGAAGTCCCCTGACCTTAGAGTGCTGCTGTTCTAACAATTTGTCTGTCAATGATTCTAAAGTCTTCTGACCTTAGGCTAGTCTACAAACATTACTGTCTGACAGAAAGATAATCTGTTAGCCCTTGATAACCAAGTTGCTGAAATAATAATGAATAGACCACCCTTCAAACCTATTTATAAGCCACAAAATTAGAAAATAAGTAACATAAAGCTCTAGTCTTTATAATTTTGTCCTATAAATTTCTTCTTTCTCCTGGTTCTTTGATAAATCCTTTTGGAACTTAACCTATTTCAATTAGCATTAAAATGATAATAAACTTTTCCCCTTGACTTGGAGATGTGTCTCAAGACTTTGAGACACCTCAAGACACCAGAAAGCAATTCCAACCTTTTAGGGTCTCCTTTTTGAGCCTCAACATTATCTTTTCCCTGGGAAAATGGAACGTTAATTCTTCTATTTCATAAAGCTATAATTAAAATTATGCAACTGCTCCATCATGTTCCATTTGAATTTGTACCAGATGTTATGTACAAGCTCACAAGTTCAGTTTTAAGGATGTCTAAGATACAGATTGCCCTAAAAAGGACTTTTCTCCAGCAGAGAATCAGAGGGTTCCAGTTAAAATCCCTAGTCTAGATTCACCTAAGAAATACTAGAAAGATGTAGACTGCAGGATGTAATTTGTATTCGATTTCTATGCTTTGTTGCCCAATTCACTGCACAGCATTTTTGGAAATTACTTGACCTACTCCAAGAAAATGGTCTGGAGCTGGTTATATTTCATGAACCAAGATATTCAGGAGAACTCATAAGAACTCATCATTAAAACATCATTTGTGTCTAATGATGCCCCATATCTGGGGTAGCGTGGAGGGAGGGAAAAGAAAAAAAAATCTGTATTATAACTTTATTATATTTTTCAAAGGAATAGCAACTTGTATATAATAAATCTGCACTTGTATGTGAAATTTTTTTTATTCTACTATATTATAGAAATACTTGTTTTACCTCATAAATTTTATAAAGCTATAGTGATCAGCCACTGTGTACATTGAATAGCATTACTAATTTAATGAAGTTAGTCAGGAAGGTTCAGGATAATAGCTACAACTATGATCAAGCAACCAGATCCAGGACTTTGCCTGAAGGCACCAAAATTAAGAGTTTCTAAAAGCATTTCTCATGCAGTCCTTGGGCTCTATTAGGAACAGAGCTTAACATATCAACTTTAGAGGCCAGGAGAGACACAATGGGATAAGGAATTGCCATATAAAAGTGATTGAGGAGAGCAATTTCTTGTTCCATCTGAGAGCTATTCAGGGGCTCAGCACTGAATAATGAGATTTAGGCATCATAGTCACTGTTCAGTTCATGGGAAGAATTCACAATGGCCATTCTCTTTGGTAAAAAGTTAGATTCATTTAAAAGAAGTTATGTATAAAATGAAGAGACACAATAGGCACCAAGAATGGTATGAATGAAATAACGTTGGGAAAGCATATAACAATTAACAATGGAAAGAGATTTTTTTATATTTTTTTAATAATAATAGTTTTTATTTACCAGATATATGCATGGGCAATTCCACAACACTGACAATTGCCAAACCCCTTCCTCTAGTTCCTCCCCTTCTCCCCTCCCCCCAGATGGCAGGTTGACCAAGACATGCCAACATGTCAAAGTATAAATTAAATACAATATATGTATACATGTCCAAATAGCTGCCTTGCTGTACAAAAAGAATTGGACCTTAAAAGAGTGTACAATTAGCCTGTGAAGGAAATCCAAAATGCAGGCAGACAAAAATAGAGGGATTGGGAGTTCTATATAGTGGTTCATAGTCATCTCCCAAAGTTCCTTTTCTGGTGTAGCTGGTTCAGTTCATTACTGCTCTATTGGAACTGATTTGATTCATCTCACTGTTGAACATGGCCACATCCATCAGAACTGATCATCACACAGTACCGTTGCTGAAATATACAATGATCTCCTGGTCCTACTCATCTCACTCAGCATCAGTTCATGTGAGTCTCTCCAGGCCTTTCTGAAATCATCCTGTTGGTCATTTCTTACAAAACAATAATATTCCATAATATTCATATACCACAATTTCTAAAGCCATTCTCCATCTAGTGGGCATCCATTTAGTTTCCAGTTTCTGGCCACTACAAAAAGGGCTGCCACAAACATTCTTGCACATACAGGTCCCATATAATTAATGGTAAAAAAGGAAAGTTCCCTAGTGGAACTCACAATTAGCCAGGAGAAAAAGAACATCTCCATGAGATTGGAGTATTGTCCTTAGTTGGCAGGTTAAATCCTAAAAAGGATTTAGCACCCTAAAAGAGTTAGCTATAAGGAGAAAGACACCATGAGGCATGATCAGGGAACTGGGTTAGAGTATGATGTGAACTTAATCTCCTTCCCTGTTTGGTTATTATCAGATATTGCCAATTCTTAAACAATCCTGTTGTATATAGAGTGATTGTAAGGATGGAACTCTTTATGAATTTCCATTGTACATCCTCCAATCCCTGGGTATCTTTAAACAACCTTTTGAGATATTGATTAGTCTATCTTTAGACAGGTCAGGGACCTGCCTCCACTTAGATCTCCCTCTGAAATCCCATTTCCTTCCCCTTCTCCTTAATCCCCTTGATCACTTTTACTTTCCTGGTTTCCCTGAGAAACCCCCAGGCTTTATTTACCCTATAAAAGATCTGCTTATGATGAAGTTTGTTGTTATTTTCAGAATTGAGCCCATTATGGGACACTTTTCTCTTCCTCATAGTGCCTTCCCTTCAATGATGCCTTTTTTCTTACTCTAACTTCTGCTTAGTCCGCTCTATGGATCTAACTTGCCAGTCCATGGCTTACTCCCACCTCACAGAATGTGTCCTTTCTCCTGGTTAATTGTGAGTTTCCCTGGGGAACTTGTCTTTTCCTTGCTAACTATATGCTCTCCCAACTTTTTTTTTATTTCATATTTGTCACTCCTGTGACCTCTTCCCCTAAATAAATCTGTCTTTTGCCAGAGAGAATGTCCATTATGAATTTGTCATAATTTTATTTCAAACCAGGAACTGCTATCCCAACCATATCAAGAAGAGACACCATGAGGCATGGAAGAATAAGGAGAGGAGACACATCATAAGGCAAGCTAATGGAGTGTAAGAGTGATAAGAGAAGAGATATGGGGGAGGGGAAGACAGAGAGACAGAGTATCATGGCTGGCTATAACCCCAAAAGAGATTCAACAAAGATGGCATGGGCAATGGACAGATTTATAGGGGAAATTTAACCTCAAGAGTCTGACATAATTTGGATTTCTAACTTGATATAGCTAGGTGGGGCTTCTCACAACCTGGGGGTGGGGAGTAGGAAGAGGATACTATAAGATTGGACTGATTCCTATTAATGCCCTACCCAGCTTGCTTCAGGAAGTAATTTTATCAGTACTTTAGACTTTGTCAGCCAACCCCAGCTAGTAACTCAGGATCTTATCAGTATTCAGGACACTGTTTCCCTCTGCCATCTCCATCAATAACCAACCCAAGGCTTAAGATGAAGAAGCCAACAGAGTACTGGGCACTGATGAAGCAGAAAATACTCATGACTATTGAAAGACCAGATACAACCAGTTTAAAAGAACAATTTTCTGGGAATAAACCAGAAAACAAGGGACATGTAATGGCAGATCAATTGCATGATGATTTTAGAAAGGAGACATAAGCCGACCTTTGGTAATGGGAAATTATTGTTTTACAACTTTGAAAAACTAAGAACTCTTTTAACAAGTGATTAACTCAAATTGCAGAATAAGACAGACTTTTTTGGACATGGCCAATGTGAAAAGTTGTTTTGCTTGATTATGTATATTAGTTTACAATGATTTCTCCCCCATTTTTCAATGCGGTAGGGAAGAGGAAGGGTTAAGATTCTTTTTGCTTAAAAAAAAAGGAAAGAAATTGTGAACAGAAGTGAAATGGTAATAAAGATGCCAGAAGTGGTCATATGAAATAAAAATATGAAATGGATTTGGAAGAGCATAATTATAAAAGAATATTATAAAATAGTATAATAGAGATTCAGTTGGTGGCATAAAGAAATAATGTCAGGTAACAGAGATTTGCTATTTATTGCATGAATAGCAAATGGACTCAAACAAATATGACTAAGTCTGAGATATACTGAGTGAGCAATTTGCTTTTGGGAGAGAGGGGAAGAAACACGATTTTTAAGGTCTTAGGGAGGAGAGGAAAATAAAGGCAAAATCTAAGAAGTAACTAAGGTATTGAGGTGCTGAGACTGTCTTAAAGGCAGTCAGGGAAAACTAAGTTTCCATCAAGACTGTCTCAACTATGCTAATCAAGACAATCTGGGAAAACTTGAGTTCTCCTCATGGTAGACAATAGGAATAGGCTGGTCTGTTTTTAGTAATTTCTTTTTTTTTTTTTTTTTCCCTCCCTGAGGCTGGGGTTAAGTGACTTGCCCAGGGTCACACAGCTAGGAAGTGTTAAGTGTCTGAGACCAGATTTGAACTCAGGTCCTCCTGAATTCAGGGCTGGTGCTCTATCCACTGCGCCACTTAGCTGCCCCCAAGTTTTTAGTAATTTCTGAGAATAAGCTGGTCAAGCTGATCCAGAGTTCCCATCAAAAGGAACCCCAAAAGGAATCATTGACAAGAAAGGCAACTCTAAAAGTTACTTATTAAATTAATAGAATATTTTAAAATAACAGTAAGATCTACATAATAAAGATTTATAGTTTCTTGTACAATTCTGTCCTGTTCCACAATGTATATGGAAATGTCTGCTTATTATTTGCCATTTAAGTTTGGAGTAAAATTTCTTTTTAAAAAAGAAAATATTATTTGAATGTATGATGTAAATGAATGCCCAAACTTTTCTGATTCAGTAGGATTTGAGGTTTGGGAAGAATATTGATAGTTGGCAGAGACTTACACTGAGCCATGTGCTTGTTTTTCCAAAAGTATTTACAGACCTTAGGACTTCTAAAGCCCAGGTCTGGGGCAACTAGGTAGTATATTGGATAGAGCACCAGTCATAGAATTGGGTGAACTTAAGTTCAAATCCTGTCTTGCATACTTACTTGCTATGTGACCCTAGGCAAGTCACTTAATTCTGATTACCTCCAAAAAATTATAGTTCAATTCTGCAGTTAACAGAATCATGTAAGAGTCACTTATTATTTCTCCTATAATATTAGGAAAAGCTTGCATGATCTAAAAATAAATGAAAGTGAAATCTTTCTGCAAATCAGATGAATCAGAAAGGGAGCTCTTATTAGTTTTCCAGTCCTAAATTATTCCCCAAAACAATCCATCATCTTGAAACAGTTTCTGACTCACAAGAAGTTCAAAGAACTTTCATTTCAACTTCAAGAATATCATTTAAAGTCTTATAAAGGGGAAAAAACAAGATATATATATATATATATATATATATATATATATATATGTATGTTTCAAATTGAGTATAAAATCCCCTTACTATATGAATGGCATTATGGAAAAAATAAAAGTAAGCATTATTTTCATATTTATCTTGGCATCTATGCTCCCAGGACAATATCTTACATATAGAGTAGGTATGATTTATTAATGATTTATTATTAAATTGAATTGAAGAAGTACTAGACTTAGATTCAGAAGATAAGAGTTTGAATCTCTATTTTGCTATATAGTAACTACATAAGATTGGGTAGGAGGCAACTAAGTGGCTTGCTTCATTCAGGGATCAATCATTTAGTTTCTCTCTGTCCAAAACACCATTTAGGACCTCATCACTTATATTATATATAATATCTATATCTATATATGCATGTGTGTTAACATGTTTTATGTATATAATATGTATAAAAAGAATAAATACAAGTACATTATATCATTTTAATTTAAAATAAAAAGAATTGGCAAATCACTCCAGCATTTTTGCCAAGAAAACCCCATAGACATGATTTAATGTGATTTATGGAGCCAAATGATGTGTTTGGGATTTAGTACTGAATAATGTAATTTAGGCACCAAATGTTGGGGTTTGGTCATGGGAAGAATGCACAATAGCCATACTCTTTCTATAAAGGTGGGTTTATTTAGGAGAAGAGGTTATAGACAAGATGAAGAGATTTTCATATGGCAAATATGAAATAGAATTGGGGGGATTCTTTAGCAAGGAGAGGAGTTGTAACAATTAATGATAGGAAAGACAAGTTCCCTAGTGAACACACAATTAACCAAAACAAAGGGAATACCCCTTGAGGTTGGAGTATGCTCTTAGTTGGCAGGCTAAATCTAGAGAGGAGTTTAGCACCCTAAAAGAGTTAGTAACTATAAGGAGGAGAATGAATGAAGTCATGATGGGGGATGAGAAAAGAAACATCATGTGGCATGGGAGAAAGAGAAGGGAAAAGAGACCACAAAGCAGTGGTCTGACCCAGAAAGGTTCAGCAAAGATGGTGAGAGCCATGAACAGATTTAGAGAGGAAATTCAACCTTAGGGATTCAACCCAAATCAGACATACCAAGGGAGGCTGCCTAGAACCTCCATAGAGGGTGGAATTATCAGATTTAAACTGATCCTTATCAATGCCCTTTTCTGCTGCCTCAGGAAATAATCCCATCAATACTCCAGTCCCTCTCTGCCAACCACACCCAGTTACTCTGAACCTCTTCAGTAGTGCTGTTTTATGATCCACTGGGCCATAAAGAGTCAGACATGTGTGAATAGCAAAGAAAACCTTAGGCAAGTCACATTATTTCTTTCTGCCTCGATTTCTTTTTCCATAAAATTAGACTAATAAGATACTTCTAAACTACCTCAAGGGCAGATTGTTATATAGCATACTTTGCTAATGACATATAATTTAGCTTGTAAAATTTACTATTGCTATCATTGTTATTCACATAAATGGAAAGGAATGAACATAAATAATGAGATGAGCCAAAACTTCATTTATTTTTGGATTTAGGATGCATTGTACACATGTACAATTTACTTTCTAATTTCTTAGATAATATTAAAATTAATTTGCTTATCCTGAGTGCAAACCAGTTAGCAATTTGGGGGCATAGAAGAAGAGGTGATGGATAGTGGCAAGGGAAAGATGATTTGACATTCTCAAATTGCTATAGATAATCCATAAAATGGATGACTGATAATAAAGAGAAGAGTAGAAAATTTAAGTATCCTAAAATGCAACTAATCAATGCATTCCTTATAGTTACCTTTAGAAACCAATAGATGGTGCTATCACATTCCAGAAAATATTTTTAGACAGACATAAGCAATTTAACAATGGATTTAAAATGTCTTTCTACTAAAAATTACATATTGAGGGCCAGAGGAAGGAAGAAAAACTAGAAAATTAATGAATTAAGGTTATAGTCAGTTGAATTCAACCAGTATTTATTAAGTACTGTATTAGGCATAGGAGGATACCATCCCCACCTTCAAGTCACTCTACTGAGGAGAAACAATACTTCTATTTTCAAACCTGTTCATTTGTAATTTATGGAATGCTTTATCCTCTGATTCAAATATTCCTTGACCTTGACTCCCTGCGGTGCAATGTAAATAACTGAAAAATCAAACATGTCAAAATTTAAATGTATCTTCATTTACTTTCAAATTCTATCATTTAGATTGTTATAAGAATGGAATTTAATGGCAACAAGTAAACTAAATATGTTTTGAATTTTAACACAACCTTAGCACAATATTAGCAAGCAAGAAGCAGGGTAATATTAGTTAGTATTTGTATAGAGCTTTAAGATTTGTGGAATGCTTTCCAAATAGCATTTTTTTTTTCCTTCAATAGCCCTGAGAGGTGGAAGATTTTGTTATCACCATTTTGAGAATGGGAAAACTAAGGCAAGAGCAATGACTTCTCAGGATCATATATTTAATAAGCACATGAAGTAAATTTAGAATTAGGGTCTTCCCAGACTCCAAGTACAATGCTCTATCCACTATACCTCTTAAGTGCTCCAACAGATTATCCTAGAAGAAATCTATGGTTGCAAAAGGCACTTGACCAGTCACATTGATATAAACTAATATCTTTGGAGATGTGGGGGAGGAGGGTTGGATGTAAACTATGTATCCTTTAATCTTTTGGGAGAGGGTGGTCCTGAGACTCTGGGAGGGACCCCACTCTCCCACAGGGGAAACTCCCAGATAACTAATCTCACTCAATTGGAAATTTCAGCCTGGGGCATGGTCAGCATCCTCTACTGAGTTGAAGATTAGTCCCTCGAACTGCTCCCCTGCTGGGGCCAGGGCAAATCTGATATAACCAGGGATCTGTCAATCCATTGCTGCTCATTCCTAATCAGGAATGCCCCTGAGTTGCTTCAGTATAAGCACATTTTAGCAAAAGTCTTCCCAGGAGTTTGCCTGCTGATGAAGATATTTCTCTTCTCGGAGTAATAAACCCATTCTTGCCCCAAACCTCAAGCTTGTATTCATTGGGGCTTGTGAATTCTTTTGCAAGGGGATCCCATTGCTGTCAGGGGATCTCTCAACCCTCATCAACATCTGAAGAACATCTGAGAGCAAGGATCACAGATCAGAGTTCATAACTAGGAATTTTGGCATTTGAAGCAAGAGGTTTAAAAAAATGCCCTTTCAGCTTTTGGGCAAAGAGTCAGAAACCTTGGTCTCTGATGGAATGGGAGAGTTGGTATAAAGAGAGTTTTTCCTGGGAGGTATTTGTTACTATCCATTCCAATGTAATCCAGGGCAGCTAGGTAGTACAATGGATAGAACTCTGGGCCTGAAGCCGGAAAGACCTGGCTGTATAACCCCTGAGAAGTCACTTAACCCTGTTTGCCTCAGTTTCCTCATCTATAAAATGAACTGGAGAAGGAGATGGCAAACCATTCCAGGGTCTCTGACAAGAGAATTCCAAATGAGGTCATGAAGAATTGGGGCCATGACTAAAGCAACTCAACAAAAACAGCAGGAAAATGGAAGCTTGGAGAAGGTATGGATGTAGACAGACAAGATCAAGAAATAGATTTTGGAAATGTCAAGTTTGAGGTATTTACAGGTCCCTTACTTCGAGAAATTTACCAAATAATTGGTCGTACAGTTTTAGAGCCTAGAAGAGAGTCACTAGCAGAGATAGATAATTTAGCCCAGGAGAATTCAGTTTATTTAGAGAGAGATTGTCAGAAAGAAGAACAGAGTCACATTCAAATGAATTTCCTCAGATATTAGGACAGACCTGAAGAGATCTAAAAGGAGTAAATGGACCTTCAAGCTAATAGTAGGTGGGAGGTTATTTCTATGGGCCACTCTGATGACTTTCCCTACTCATCTCTCCCTGTGCCACGGTGCAGCTGATGGGGTGTGAGACTGGACTTGGAGAGAGAGAGAGATGCAGGTCCAACATGAAAAGAATTTACCAACCTGAGAAGCTGTGGCAAAAAAGGAAAGCTTTATTTTTTCACTAAGAAAAGAATTCTCTTAGCAGACAAAACTCTAATCGAATCAGGAGATTTGTAAGAAGTATGCTGAAAGTTTTCAGATTTATGGGCAAATCCTGGCCTGGGGTTAGGGTCAGTTTGAGTTTAATATCACACCAAGATCTCCAATTGAATTAAGTGGTCCTGGACTAATGTTCAACTCAATAGAAGGTAGTTAATCAATAGAGGGTATTGTGGGTCCCCCCCAGGATAACAATGAAACTATTTATCTTGATTCCCTGGGATAGGTCTCTCCCAGAGGAGAGCTCCTTAGTTTCCCTCCCATCATCCCAAAAAGTTCAAGGGGAACACTATTTGCATCATCCCCCCCTTAAGCAGTTACTCCCAAATGCATTTGGGGTAAAGGGGCAAAGGTCTCCTCTTCTGTAACTGCTTGGAGCTGAAAAGGGTCATAGAGCTGTCCCTGAGTTCACTGGGGGTTTATGCCAGGAGGGGAAATAGAGATCTGAAGGCAGCAGCAGCAATATCCAACAGATGTTGTGTGTCCCTATCAGTTGTCCCATGATCCCCAACCTGTAGGAGCAGTTAAAAATTTGCAGCTTGAAGCCTAGAGGAAACAAATCTCATAGGCAGTTTGAAAATGCAGGGGTCAAATATGAATAAAAAGATAATTATTAGAAGTGGAATTAGTATAGGGGTTAGTAGAGACTATAGTCATGAACTCTACCCAGAGGAAGATTGGGGGGAGGGTAAGGATTTTCTCATGAATTCCTGCATCCAGCCAGCTTTCTCTAAGATTCTCTCAGTGTGAAGCTTGACCTCCCATGTTGGCAAGACAGTCCAGGGATTCTTGGATCTCCTGGAGAGAATGTGCAGTTTCATTGGTCAGCTGGTTGATTGTCAGATTGGAGAGAATGTTTTCATGCTCTAAGTACTCCACCCAGGCTACCAGCATTGCAGTTCCTTTCTTTAAGTACCACAGAACATTTTCCTAAAATCCCTACTTTTGTCTCCTTGAAGAGGTGGGGGCTGTGTCTGAGATGCTAGCGTTATATACCATGAAAGAGGCACTTAAGTACCCTGGGGTGCAGGATCTGTAGTGTTTAAAAGGAGTTAAGTATTGGGTGGAGAGAATCACAGGTGGAGAAGGGTCCCAATCAGAGACATTTCTCTTAACAGTCCCCTTAGAAATATTGAGGTGGAATGGAGAACTTAGTTTACAAAGAAAAGCATATCCCTTAGGTTCACAGATCGTACTTGAGCTCAGGTTCTGTAGCAGTCTCCTGGTTGCTTGTCCCCAAGGATGGTTGTGGTCACACAACATCCTATCAACTGGGATATTAGTTTTCAGGAGGTTATGAAGAAGCTTCAAAGAAGGTGCTGTGGAAGCATTGTGGGTAAGTTTGGCAGGACAATCCTGGAATGGGTTCCTTGCAGTTATTCTCTGGGGATGTCCATAATCATAAGTGCACCCGGCCTGTGACCCACCTGTACCTGTACTCCACTTAAAATGCATGTCAAGAAGAGTGGTCCCCTCTGGAGAAGTGGGATCCAGATTAGTGTATTTCCTTAGAACCTCTGCAATGTGACTTTGGAAAAGGGCAGGGTTTTCCTTAGCAGCTTGAATGATCTCCCTAATTTTGTCATAATTAACCTGCTTCTTAATTCCCCTCTTCATGCCTTCAGTGAGGCAGGTTAAAAGATTATCCCTTCTCTCTCTATCTGCACTCCCCTCCTGGTAGTTCTACCCAGGGTCTGAGATCGGCATGGCTATTGCTCCTGGGTGATCTACCAGGGGAGAAGGCAGCCATGTCATCCCCAAATTTCTGGGCCAGATCCTAGATTCTCTTTTTCTTCTCTATGGTACAACAGGAGGAGATAATGATATTAATATCTCCCCAGGAAAGATCATATTGGAGGGTAATGGCTTTAAACCCCTCAATATACTTGGTGGGGTCCTCAGAATACCTGCCTAGGTCCTCCTTAATTTGGGAAAGATCTGACATTGAAAAGGGCAAAAGCACTCTAAGCATTCCTCCCCCAGGGTTGTCAACTTCCCTCAAAGGACAGAGTTTAGAAGATCAGGATCTGGAGCAGGAGCTGTAGATGAATCAGGCTCTTGTGGAGGAGAAAGATGAGCACCACTCTCAGTATGAGAAGGATTGTGGTATGGGGGCTGTGCGGCCTAAGAAGGAGGCGAGAGGGAGGGGGTGGAGGAAAAATGGATCCTGCTTCTCATGTGAGAAGGGCTAGGAAGTGGGAGCTATTCGATCTCAGAATCCAGCTCCAGAGGAGAAGGGAATCAGATATTTCGGGACCCAAGATCCTGTTTTTAATAAGGGGTTGGTTTTGGAGGGGATTTGCAAGTTTTCTGCCAAGGGCTGCAATGGGGAGCAGATGCTTCTTGTGCCCCTAAAGGAGTGAAAAAGAGGGGAGTCATATAAATTGTTGGTTTCTATTTCCAGTTCTGTTGCATTAAACCTGACCAGTAACATTCAGCAATTTTGCCTTAATTTAGGGTCCTGAGACAAAGCCATGAAGGCCTGAACATAAGAAACTTCAGTCCATTTACCTTGTCTCCTGCAAAATAAGTCTAGCTCTTTAATAGTGGTGTAATTAATTGAGCGGTTAATGGTCCACCTTTCCTGGTTCTCTAAGATATATTGAGACTAAGCAACATTGCAAAAATAAATGAGTTTTTTTGTTTTGAGATCTTTCAAGCAGAATTATTCCGTGTTTTTTAAGAGACAAACTAAAAGAGAATCTTTAGGAATAGAGGAAGTAAACTGTCCCATTTTTGATACAGGCCTCAAGCTTTCCCAATTCTATAGCTTTATGTTCTCTGTAGGCATCCATCCCTCGAGAGAGAGAAAGACAGGACAAAAACTTTCCCCTATTAAGGGGGCTTTTGTCAAGTCGAAGGGTTAGGGGCAATTTGAGTTGAGTATTAGATAGAGATTTCCAATGGAATAAAGCTACTAGGAGTGGGGTCCTGGACTAATTTTCAACTCAATAAAAGGTAATTAATCAATAGAGGGTGTTATGGGTCCTCATAACAGAATGATAACAAATAACAGGATAACAGAATGAAACTACTTATCTTGATTCCCTGGGGCGGATCTCTCCCAGAGGAAAGCTCCTCAGTTTCCCTCCCATTGCCCCAAAAACTTCAAGGGGAACACTATTTGCATCACAGCCAAGCTATAATTTTCTAGTTGAAACTTGGTTACTCCCAAGCTTTACCCCTCCTAACCAGGTAGTTATGTGACTAGCTCTCACTTCCCCAGACCCTAAGTCATATGTATGGCAGCCAGTTTTCTATACCTGAAAACAATTTGCCATTTTCCCTTTGGCAAACATTATTATCAGCTCTCATAGATTATCAATAAAATTGAAAACTATATTTGTGATATAATACAAAATGAAATAACCTCAGGGAAGAGGCCATCTACTGGTCTGTCCTTTTCACATGGACACTGAAGGCAGGAGACCTGCTCTCTAAGTATTTAGTGTTACAGTTTGCCCTAGATTGTTGCTTTGACAACTATTTTTGTTGTCAGGACAACTAGACTGTAAGAGCCCTGAGGTCAGGAATCTTGTCTCAGTTTTCATGTTAGGTTCCTGGCACCTAACACAGTAGTGAACACATAACTGACACTCAATAAATTTATTAGTTGCTAAATTGATTTATAAAATATTAAAAGGCCATACTTGTTCCATAAATGTTTACATTTAATTTTTCCTGATTATATGGAAAAAATTTAACATGTGTCTTTGAAAATGAGTTCTAAATTCTCTTCCTCCCTTCCTTTCCACTTCTTTGAGAAGGCAAGCAATTTGATATAGATTATACATGTGCAATTATACAAAATTTATTTCCATATTAGCCATATTGCAAAAAATCACAACAAAACACAAACAAAAAATGGCAAAAAAGTATGCTTCAATCTAAATTAAGACTCCATCAGTTCTTTCTTTGAAAGTAAATAAGTAACATTTTTCTTCAGAAGGGCAGGACATATTCTTGCGAAATTCCAGTTTCCTCTATATTTATCCAAGGACTTAAGACCGGGGCAGACACCACAGCTTGCTTTTTTGTTTGTTTGTTTGTTTTACTTTTAAAAAGTAAGGTTATTCACTGATTATAGCTTTCTAAGTTCCTATGGGAGTTCGATGGATTTGTTGAATTTTTCATCATATTAATAAAAAATCACTCTTCAGAGGTATAGGAAACAAAAGGCATGAGAAAGTACAAATCTGTGATTTCACTAGAGATGATGTCTCTGATAATGTCCATGCCTACCCATCCTCTGGGCTTCTTGTTTGTGTCTTGATCTATGTTTTATTGTGATCTAGGGGCTAGGAGACTAGAATTCTATCCAACAAACAACGGGACTTCTCCTAGCATCATCAGCACTCCAGAAGATCTATCTATCAGTTATTGTAGGCATGAAATCAGGCATCTCTACAATGACATCCTTGACTCCAATTGCTCTTTGGAAATCCTAGTTTTTATATGCTGCAGCTTGTCTATTCCAGCTATATCTCCCTACTGTCTTCTCTGTGAGAGAAACTCATTTTTAATCCTTTGGAAACTGTGATATCTTTATTCTTTCTTCCAGCTATACCCATAGTCCCAAGCCATTTTTCTTCCAGAAGGTCCATCCTTTCTCTAACAGGTAGGTAATATGTATAGAGATGTGATTCAGGAATGACTTTCCCATCCTTAATGAATCATTTCTTGTCTGTTAAAATGAGGCCCATTTCGTTTTTGCCATATTATTTGGTACTTGACCTGGTTATAGTAGCTGGTATCTACTCCTCCTTTTCTTGAAGAAAGTGTTTATTACATAAGAGAATTCTGTATACTAGTCCACTAGTCTCTGATCTCTCTTCTTATTCTGATTCTCCTCAGTCTTCAACATGTTTTAGCACTTTCATTTATTCCTACCCTTAGACTGAAGTTATTAATTATCAAAGTAGTGGCAAGTGAGTTCGGAAGATATTGAGTTTTTCATAGAATTTTTCCACTTGATCCTCTATGACAAAGCACAATTATCTTCTTTTTGCTGGTATTTATTATGACCAGAGCAGAGAGAATCAATTACCTATAAAATGATGTTTACTATTACTGTTGTTCATCCTTCATTTTTGAAGAGGACTAATGACATCAAAGGGTAATGTCTTTTTTTCCTTTTTGAGGCAATTGGGTTTAAATAATTTGCCCAAGGTCACACAGCTACTGAGAACCTGACTTTGGAGTTGAATTCAAGTTCTTCTTATTCCAGAGCTAGAGTTCTACCCACTGTACCAATTAACTGCTCCTATAGGATAATGTCTTGATTTGCCATGAATGGGATTTAAATGAGGTAGAATTGCACAAAGTTGTCAGCCTCTCTCTTCTACTCATTCTATAAGACAAAACAACAAATAAGAACTACTGTGTTATTAAATATAATCATTGCTAAATTAACTTCATATAAAAGAAAGAAGTCAGCCCTGGCATTGATAAACCCCCAAAGTAACTAATAATAAAATTCTTTTTGAAATACATCCTTTATAATTTACTTATTTTTTGCTGTAGCTGATTTACCTTCCTAATTATTTTTTTAAAGTGACATTTAAGTGAGTTTCCATTCCCTGAAGGCACTTTATCAGCATGGGGAGACAGCTCAGGGATAAAGTAGCACTAAGCAGAAGCAATAAGAACGTATTTATAAAAATAACTTCTGTGTAAAAAGGAGGGAATATAAACTTCTCCACAAGAAATCTTCATTTAAGGAAGAAAGAAAAATGTGACCCTTCAACCTCAATGCATATCTCCTAGAGCAGCCAGAAAAATTTCTCTCCTTAATGGAATTCTCTAACTTCATTGGTTAATATTTTAGTTGATTATTGTCAGAGTCTTGCTCATGAATAAAAGCTGTCCCTTTTGCCTGCTGGCAGAACACATTATTATTACTTTTCTATAAGTCCACAAAAAGTAGATTCCAGGAAAGACCATAAAGTCTAGTAAAATTGATTCTAGAACTGTTGTTTCTTAGGAGGATTTCTTCAGCCAGCCCTCATTTCTGTGGACAGCTTTGCAGGCTATATGGGAATCTGCTAATTTGGTATGCTTTGATAGAGAATCTAGAAAGCCTCTCTTACCACCTAAAGTTACCCTGAAAATATAGTAACTCCTCCCCCATCTCTACCCTCTACCTCAGGGTTTGGCATTCCATTAGATTTTTTTTTTCCCCCTTTGGATTTTACATTAATTACATTTTATTTAGTCTTACACAATAGGTAATGGGCTAAGTACAACAATAGGTAATCAAGCCATTTTCTATCCATTTCAAGTACCACATAGGGAGAGATCTTCAGTTTTACACTTGAAATCTTAGAAACTAGAAAGGAGTTTTTGAAATCATGAGATGAAAAATCTCAGACTCAGATAAAGACACTTGCCAAATTGTTCAGGCAGGAAACATAGAGTCAGATTTGTCTTGATTTCTGAGACATGGTCATTTCCCTGCTGAGGTGGGTTGGGAGACAGAGTTGAGAGTCAGGTCTGAGAGAAGTACACATTAGAATGTGTGTCTAAGGCTGAAATAAAGGCATCTAGATACACTCTATACTCACAGTAAGCTGACTGTTAGTAGTACATTCCAGGGTGACTCATCCAAAAAACCCAACATCCTCTGTCCAAAAAGTGCTTTGGGTACTGACTGTATTAAATAGAGAAAATTATATGCCACAATAAAGGTAGCCAAAAAGAGTACTTTTTATGGAGAGGTTTATGCCATCTTTTAGAGTTTGAAGGACAGTTCCAGAGTTGGGGAATGGTAAAAGTAATCTACTAGAGAAATGGCAAACCATTATATCTTTGCCAAGTAAAACTCCTACCCCCTTCATGGGGTCACAAAGAATCAGCCTGACTGAACAATAAAGGGGACATTGCAAGAGAACTGAACTGTCTCCAGATTTCAGCATCTACATTGTCCAGAGGCAAAAGTCTCTGTTTGAAGAGCTTGCATATTTGTGCTCTTTCTAAATACAAATATTTCTGGAATCCTTCACATATCTAATTGACACTGAGTTGTTAATGATTACAGACTCCATTTAGCCTTTGATTGGTTAACAGAGAATGGGAAGTGAAGCTGAGTGAGAGCAAGGTAAAAACTCAATGACATCAAGTCACCAGACTGACAAACATCTCACAATATTGAAAAAATTGGCAGATATGGTTACACAGCCACTGTTGGTGGTTATTGAAAGACTGTGGTAAATGGGAAAGGTGCTGCAGGCCTGGAGAAGGGAAAATGGCGTAATTTTTTTAAAGGAAGGATATAGAGTCTTTAAACTGCAGGTCAGTGAGCCTCATTCCAATACTTGGCAAAATTCAGGAACACATGACTAAGAGCGTGATCTATGAGAAAGCTTAGTCAGGGTCAATAAAAATTTGGATGGCTTCAACGTGACAAGTCATACTAGACTGATTTCCTTTTTGGACCAAATAATTAAAACAATAGATTAGGGGAATGATGGAGATAAGGGGAGCCAGAATTTCAGCAAAGCAATTGACAAGGTATTTTTCTCTGTCTTTCTGGACTAGGCTAGATGATACTATTTGGTTGAATCTGAATGGATTGAATGACCAGAACCACAGAATAATCATTAATAAGTCATGCTACTTGGAAGCAGATCTCTGGTGGAATGTTCTGTATTTTGAGGATTAAATGAGATATTTTTAGAAAGCATTCAGCACAATTTCTGCCATAAATTGGCACTTACTCCCTTCTCCTTCCCCCTCCCTTTTTAACATTTTTACCAATGAATAGAATGAAATCATAAGATGTGCAAGATGACACAAAGCTAGCAAGAATCACTACTACATTAAAAGACAAAGTCAAGATCCAAACAGATCTTGACAGATTAGATCAATCTCCCATTGTAAACTCTTTGAGGACAGGGACTATCTTTTGTGTCTTTTTGTATCTTCAGAATTTTAGCATAGAATAGTACATAGTTGGTGCTTAATAGATGTTTATTGATTGTTCTGAGGAATGGTAAAAGTCAAAACATTAACTACTATTGGGAGTAGTGGAGAAAACAATTTGACTGCATTGGAAGATTAGTATAGTCAATCAGTGATTGAGAATTTATTAAACAAACACCCACTATAAACCAGATACTGCTAAGAGCTGGGGATACAAAGAAAAGCAAAAAATAGTCCCTCTCTTCTGTGTCTACTATGGGAGACAACATACAAACATTATGTAGAAACACAAAATGACTAAGAAAGCCTTCTTGCAAAGGTGAAACTTGAGCTGTGTCTTGAACGAAGTCAGGAAAGCCAGGAAATAGAAATGAGGAAGAAAAATATTACAGGGAAGGGAGATAGCCTGGAATTAGGAACATCATGGAAGTCAGGGTTACTAGATCACAGCATATATGGAGAGGTATAGATTGTAAGAAGACTAGAAAAGTAGGGAAAAAAAAGATTATAAAGAACTTTGAAAGCTAAGCAGTATTTTATGTTTTATGCTGGAAATTATAAGGGAACTAACAGAGTTCGCAGAATTGAGGAGGCGGGACGTATTGATATAGTCAGACTTACATACAGGTGAATGGAGAACAGTACTGGTGAGGGAAAAGGTTGGAGAAGATTACCAGATTCTTGAATGTTTGGAGAGGGATTCTGGACTTTATTCTAAGAGAGGAGTGTTGTATAAAACAAAATGTTATATGAAATAAAATAGGTGTGAAGGAGAAAACAAATACCACCAGGAAATAAGACAAGTGCTTGTATATTCTTCAAACAATTGTCTCCATTCTTGCAGTTCTTAAAATAGGATGGATACCACCCCCATCTCCGGTATGATACTCTTCTTTCTGGCTTTCATTACATTTGTATCCTACCTGTCTGGCTGTACCATATCCATCTCTTTTCCATCCTTCATAAGAGTGAGGAATCCGAGGCTGTCATGGGTTTTTTTTTTCTCCTTTCTTTCTGTTTTCTCTCTGGTTCTCATCTACTTTCATGCATTTAATTATCATCTCTATGAAGATGATTTTCAAAGCTACTTATCCAGTCAATCTTCCAACATTTCAAATTCTTGCCAGACACATCCCTTGGAATTCTTGCTGACACATTAAACTTAAAACATCCCAAGTTTGAATATTATTTCACCCACAAATTCTCCCAGTTAAAGGGATCTTAAGCTGCAAATCAAGAAAAATTTCCTAATAATTCAAGTTGTTGAGAAGTGAAATGGAATATCTTGGGAATTGTTGGGTTCCTATTTCTTGAGTGTTTCCAAGAAAAACTTAGTGATATCTCATTGGGCTGGCTATAGAGGAGATTCTTGTTCAGGCATGCACTGGATTAGATGGCCTTTAAGGAAATTTTGAGATTCTGTGAGAGATTGAGGAATTTAATAAGGGTTTAGTAGCAAGTTAGTTAGACCAGAAAAATTCCAATTTGTCACACTTGTTGGCCTACCTATAGATGCAAATTTGTAACACTGGCAATGGTTGATGGTGCCCCACCCTTTGACTTCCTCTGAATTCCCTTCAGCTAGAGAGCTCCCACTACTTCTGTTACCCCAACTGTTACTGACTTCTGTCATAATCTGAATCTCTACAGCTGCCTACACTCTTGATACCACCCACCTGGGTTACTCCCTTAGTCCATAATAAACTTCCCCACTTCCCCCTTTTCTGTTTCAAAGCTGTTCTCAGTAACACTGACAAAGTGATCTTCCTTAGTCATAGACCAGGTCTGGCTACTGCTCTGCTTAACAACCTTCAAGAGCAAAAGACATTAGTATTTAGCTTTAATGCTGTGACAATCTATTCCAATAGGCTGACAATGGACTATATTTTCCTGCTTTTAATAGAGAGGAAGTTAGCCACAGAGCCTTATTTTTTGTGGTCAGACAGGGCTGACATTTTGATTTGTTTTGCTTTAACTGCTTCTTTTTGTTATGAATGGACCCTATGGGTTTTTAAGGACTTTAATAAAATATTTCTAATATCATAATAAATTTGCATCCATAGGTAGGCCAACAAGTGTGACAAATTGGAATTTTTCTGGTCTAAGTAACTTATTAAAGGAAATAACTTTTTATTGTTTACTAAGTTCAAACTCCTTTACATAGTGGGGCAACAGCAACTCTAATAGTCTTACCATATGTTACTTTCCTTGGATATATTTCATATTCTTTAAACATGCCCTGTTTCTTTTGTCTTTTTTTTCACCTCTGAGGTTCTGCTGCTATTAGCTATGTTTGGAATCACCTCTGTCTCTTCTCTTTACCAGATAAATTCCTTCCCTACCCTTAAAAATCAAATGGCACCTTCTCCAGGAAGTGTTTCTTGTTCCACCTAATCATTAAATTACCCCCTGGGTCTCACGGAGAATTCTCCTTTCACCACTCTTATGTAATTATTGTGAGTGTGTATTTGTCTGGTAATATAATTATCTGGTGTATCATATTTCCCAACTATATGTTAGGATCATAAATGAATAAATTTTTAAAAAGATATTTACCAAGTGCTTTGCTTTGTATATACAGGTGCTGGGGATACAAATGCAATATTTACCTCTCTCCCAAATTGCATTATATTTAAGTACTTTGCATATGTTTATATTGATTTGCCTTACTTATTCTATATAAAGGATTATGTAATTGTTGCTTTCTCTATTAGAAATATACATTTTTAGTGAGTTTCATTCTTTATAGGTATATCCACAGCATCTAGCACAGTGCCTGGCATACAGTCAACTCTTAATAAATACTTACTGATTTATTAATAGAAATTTTTGATTTGGGCAGTCACAAGGATGGTAAATAGAATCATAGGAAAGTCATAGGGATTGTTATCATGCCCTTTCCAAAAGAAATGATAGTACTGATTTGATTACAAACAAGATGAAAAAGATAGAGTCAAGGAGGTTAGTGCAGGGAATCCAGTGGTCCTGAAGGATGATTGAATGGAAAATTAAGCATACTCTATAGCAAGCTAGGCTGTGAATTGTATGAGTTTTTACCCACTCAAAGATGACCAGTCATGAAAGCATCCAGGCCCCAAGGTAGGAGTTCCAAAGCAGAATAGATTAGCCCTAACATTCCACCTTCACCCACTCCTTGAAAAAGATAGTTATCTCTGAGGTCTTGTTAGGAGACTTTGATTCCAAGTGTCAAGAAAGCATCAATAACAGCAATTGACAAGATGTCCCAGGTGGGACAGCCAGATGATAAGTAAAGTGAAGTCTGGGACTAACATGGGATTATGTCTTATCTAAGCATTGTATCCCCAACATCTGCTAGAGAGCTTTACACAGCAGGTAAGCTCTGGTGATATCAAATTGAAGAAAGAAGATAGAACTTCATTTCTTCAGTATTTTGAGATCTAAAAAGGAGAGAAAAATCAAGAAGGTGTTTTAGACAGAAGAAAGTATTGGAGCAAAAATGCAGTAGTGGAACTAAGGGAGATGTATGCAGAGAGCAATGAAGAAATTGGCCTGTCATATTTTGGGAAATTATGAGTGATAAAGCAGAATAGGTAGAAGGAAACAGATTTTATGGACTGAATGTCAAACTAAGGATTTATGATTTGATTTATTGGACAAAGAGGTTACATGTGACCTTCTGCTGTATGATTCTATGCTAAGGCAGCTAGACAGTTCTATGAATAAAGGCATGGATCTGGAATCCAGAGGACCTGAATTCAAATCCTGTCTCAGTTACTAGCTGTTACTAGCTGTGGGTCAATCATTTGACCTCTGTCTGTCTCAGTTTCCTCATGTATAAATTAGGGATAAATAATAGTATCTGTCTCCCAGGGATATGTAAGAGGAATGAGATAACATTTGTAAAGTCCTTTGTGTAAAGTTCTTGAATTGTGAGGGTCTGGTCGTCTGCTCAATTATAATCCTTCTCTGGGAGGAGATCTGTAAAATCTTTTCCTCTGTGCGCAGGTTTCTTGGGAGCTCTGAATCTCCTCCAGCTCTTGTCCTTCCTCAAATCAGACTGGTCTCCTTTCAGCCTGCCTGGTGTCAAAACTCTATCCCAGAGTCGATTCTCTCAGACCCAATGCTGCCCTTCTTTTATCCTCCCAGAGAATAGGCAGGTGAGAACTCAATGGGGCGTGGGGAAATACTTCCACCATTGAACTTTCTCCTCTTAGAATTCCTAAAGTGTAAACTCCCTTTAAAGGCCTGAACCAAAGGTCTGAGCCAGAGAACTGTCAAGTCAACCTGAATTCTCACCTTGTCACTGTCCAGACAACCTGAGTTCTCACCTTATAATCCTAACACCTTTGTATATTTTAAAATTCTATATAAATGATAGCAATCACCATCAGTACAAGGGACATCAGTCAAAGGCACAAGAAAGTTCATGAAACAAGCATAAATTATTCAAATTGGGAAGAAAAGGAGGGCTGACTCAAGAAATCAATGTCAATGCACAGACATCAACCAATCAATGTAGATGATTATATAGGCATAGAAAATGGAAGCAATGGCAGGTGACTGAAGATAAAGTCCTTTAATCAAGAGTTACACCAGTTTTCTCAATCTTATAACTAGTGAAACAATAAATCAAAAAAAAAATTGTAGTTAAATGGAAATTACATGATGCTATAAGAAAAATGTTAGGAATAAGTAGATGGTGGTTGGTAATGAATCCTAAAAACAACTGAAATGGCTTTAAAATTTTATTTAATTTTGACAAGTATTGATGATACATTTATTAATGGCAGCTAGAGGATACAGTGGAGTAAGGAGGATCTGAATTCAAATCTGACCTCAAATATTTGACGAGGTACTAGCTTATGTGACCCTGGGCAAGTTACTTAACCCCAACTGCCTTGCAAAATAGAATTTTTAAAAATGCATTATGTATAACTCTATACAAGCAGCATGCTAAGTATTGCAGATATAAAAAGAGGCAAATAACAATCCTTGTACTCAAGGAGTTTACAATCTAACAGAGGAGCTTGAAATCTAATATCATATTTTATTTGGACACAAAAGTCAAACAATCCCCTTTACAAAGTAAATTCCCCAAATAAAGCTAGATGATAAAGCTGATGGAACATTTGGACCTAGAGTCAGGAAAATCTGGGTTGAAATCCTATAATGAGACATTTATTAGCTTGGGCAAGTCTTTGTCTACCTCATCTATAAAATGAGAATAATAATAATACTTATTTCCCAGGGTTATTTTGAGGATCAAACAAAATATTTATACAGCACTTAGCACAGTGCCTGGCATATAGCTGCCACTTAATACATGTTTATTTCCTTCTTTCTCACCTCCTTACATGGTAATATAGTTTCTTGTGTATGTTATTCCCTAATGATTGCTGTTGTTCAATAATTTTTTCAGTCATGTCTGACTCTTTATGACCCTATTTTGAGTTTTCTCAGCAAAAATATTATAGTGGTTTGCCATTTCCTTCTCCAGCTCATTTTGTACCTGAAGAAACTAAGGTAAACACAGACATATATTAAAAAGTGTCTGAGGCCAGATTTGAACTTCAAACCCAGCACTCTACCCATCTCGGTCACATACACACATACACATTAAGAACAGGTGGTGTGTTCTCTAATAGCCTTCCTACCTCTAAATCTCTGATCAGATTATACATCTTGCCCTTTGAAGATATTATACTTTAATAATAGAGGCAGCATTTTATAATTGAAAAAGAGGGCAGATTCCTTTTTACAGCTATGAATAAACTATTTAACCTGCCTCATTAATTCTTCCTCTTTATGCAACTATAGCCACAAAATCCATCAAATAAAATCTAAAGAATTATAAATGAAATGAATCATACAGTTCTCTAATTAAAAAAAAAAGTTCCAGGAACTCAGATTTAAGAATTCCTAATCTATATATTTAATAGATGAAGAAATTGGAGATCTACAGAGGTTAAAGGACATTCCAAAGGTCACACAGATGACCAGGGTCAGGGCCAAGATTTAGAGTCAGTTTCTCTGATAACAAATATATGGCCTATGTTCTCACCATTCTTTCTCCATCATTTTTCATCTTCATATCCCCAGAACATAACAGTGCATTGTAAATGGGAGGCATTTAACAAAGATTCATCAAATGGAATGTTTGCATTGGGTGGGAAACCAGATTAGATGATCTAGAAGGTCTACTCTAATGACAATTCCCATTAATTGTAACAATATTAGTATATTATAATTCTATTATAAATATTCCAGGTTTTAAAAATGTTTTTTCCTTTATATCTTCCATTAGAAAGTGTTTTCTAAATAGAAACATATCAGTCTCCATGACCAACACAAATGTATAATTTTTTCCCTAACTAAAAAGTAGACAAATAATTATTAAATATTTGCTAAGTTTTTCTTGATATTACTTTAAGTGGGAAGAAGATCACTCTACATGAAATATTTGCACAGAGTTATTTTCGTTAAGACTAAACTAATGGTTTAAAATATTTTCTTTTTGTGAAATAAATATAATGAAAGTAAGATTTCCAAAATCTAGACAAAATAGCCATATTATTTGAAATTGTGCTTCAGCAAGCCTTTTTCATGTTCCCCTTGAAGTTTCAGTCTAATTTCTAACATGGTGGTGATTTACTAGAACAGATATCAGTTGTCAAAATGATGGGCTCTTCCAGATGTTTATATCAGTTCTTCATTTGTCACACTAACAATGTAACTGATAAATGTTTAAGATACCTTTTAGACTTCTTTTGCCTTATTATTAATCTTTTTTCCATCACTTTCTTAAGTTTAGACAATCAACAAAACAAATCAATCAAGTCCTGATTTATGCTGTTTTCTGATTTCTAAAGTGAAAATACTCACCTGAAAAATTAACTTCTGAGTTTGTGATACAGTCCTAGTTCTCTTGAAGAGGTGAGTAAAGGGGTATCACATGAGCACACATCAAAGGCAAATGCAGAGTTTATACCCATTTTGAAGATGAGATCTTTCCAGAAGAGTATAAAGTCAATCACTTGTCAACAAAGCTGTCCATGCACAAAAATGGTTTTCCTCTGAAAATGTTAGGTCCTTATCATTCCTATCTTAGTTCAAATCAATTTTCATCCAGGGCCAGCTCCAATTATCCTGATCTATATCTACTATTGAACCCAGATGGCTTTGGAGGGGAAAGTGAAGCAGGTGATCTTGCACAGCTCTTCTTCACCTAAATTCAATTCACTTGCAGGTCACGGCATCATCTTCCTGATGATATGGTTGTCTTAGAGAATGAAGGACAAGCAATAACAAGAATTAATCCAATAGTAGTTATCTATTTAATACAGTTCTTAATAAAATTAAATGGTATATCTTTTTAGCTGATGATTTTTTTTTAAATTTCAAAGTCGAATGATCTTCCATTTAACCAGTGACATTCTCCCTTTCTCCAGTTAAAGTGATTGATGTTCCCATGAGTCTCTGGGTTTTTGAGGTTCCATAATTCAAAATATTCTAATTTCTTCATATGGCTTACAAGAGATAAGGGCTACTCTGCCCTTCTGTTTTGTTGTTGTTCACTTGTGTCCAACTTTTTGTGACTCCATTTAGGATTTTCTGGACAAAAATACTGGTTTGTCATTTCCTTCACCTTGCAGATGAAGAAATTGAAGCAAACAGGTATAAGAGACTTGCCTAGCTCTCATAGATAGTAAGAGACTAACACCAGATTTAAACTCAGGAAGATGAAGCTAGGCCTAACCATTCTACCACTTAGCTATCCTCTCCAGTTTAATTAGCTATTAGTCATAGAATCCAGTGTTTGATGTGTCAAAGTCTTGGCTACCAAACTAGGGAGACAGATTTTCTGTTTTATTTCTATTGATTTATTTCTATTGATATCCATTTCTTGTATTTTAGTTTGTATTCCTTATTTGACAAAAAGCAAATGTACAAGTTATAGAATTTAGAGCTGGTAAGTACTTTAGATCTCATCTTATCCATCCCCTTTATTTTTTTCTTTTTTTGATAATAGCTTTTTATTTTCAAAATACATGCAAAGATACTTTTCAACATTTACCCTTGCAAAACCTTGTGTACAAATTTTTTTCTCCCTCTCTTCCCCTCTCCCGAGACACCAAGCAATCCAATATGTTAAACATGTGCAATTCTTCCAAACATATTTCCACATATTTCCACATTTATCATGCAAGACAAGAAAAATCAGATCAAAATGGAAAAAAATGATAAGGACAAAATATCAACAAAAAAAGTGAAAATACTATGTGTGATCCATATATATAATCCTCTCTCTGGATGCAGATGACTCTTTCCATCACAAGTCTATTGGAATTGGCCTGAATCATCTCATTTTTGAAAAGAGTCATGTCTATCAGAGTTGATCATCATATCTTGTTGTTGCTGTATACAATGTTCTCCTGCTTCTACTTACTTCACTTAGCATCACATGTAAGTCTCTCCAGGCCTTTCTGAAATCGTCCTGTTGAACATTTCTTATAGAACAATTATTCTATAAAATGTATATACCATAAGTTATTCAGCCATTCCCCAATTGATACACTCCCTTTATTTCACAGATATGGAAAAGGAAAGCCCAGAGAGATTATATATTTACTTGAAGTTATACAGGAAGTACATAACAGAGCCAAGACTCCAAGTAAAGTTCTTGGATTCCAAATTCTATATATCTTATATAATTTATACACCATACTTCTCTTCTAATGCGTGTGTGTGTGTGTGTGTGTGTGTGTGTGTGTAAAATCTATAAATACCTACAAAAATATTAAATATAAGTAATAGGGAAGAGGTCTTGGTAATTAAGAAAAAATAAATGAACAGAGGGTTGAGAATAGCAAGACTTACAGCCTGGGCCCAGAATTTACCAAATGAAACAAAGGCCTAGTGTGGTTTGGGCCCCAAGTTTATCCCCAGAAAAGTCAGAGGCTAAAATGAGAGGCAGGGAGACTGGATCTTCCAGGTCACTTCAAATTCTTATATTTTTCTGATTTACTTGTGTCTGCCTGATAGATAGGGTCCAGCCTAATGCTTTGTGTATAGCAGGTTTTCATTAAGTATTTGTTAAAGGAAGAACAAGGAAAAAATACTTTGTGCATTAATTTGCATCCCTTGCCTACATTAGGAAATTAACTCTTAGCCTTTCCTGTGGAAATAAACAAACCAGAACTCCCAAAAGAATTCTTAAAGCCCGTTGGCAGCACTTCACAACATGTAGACAAACCATATTCTACATAGCAGAGCTTTTCTCTCCCATTCCAGCTGTAGACTGTGCCTGAGGATTAGTGAGTGGTCTCAGGTATCTATTTTCTGTAATTTTGAATTCTTCTGGCACTCCCCCCCCCCCTCCAAAATTGCATACTAGCCTCCTCTCTCCAATTATGACTCTAAGATCAACCTAAAAAGCAGGACAATAGGATATGTTATCTGAGGTATAGGATCAGACTTTCTGATGATCCTCCTCCAGTCTTTTACTTCAGAAATTCTTTGCAATATTAAAATATTCCTAAGTATCACAACAAGCTGTCTTAGATGCATTTGCTGCTATCCAGTCATTTCAGTCTCAGCACCTTTCCTGAAAGGAAAAGAGTGGGTGGAGAAGAAAGAGCATTGTAATCCTGAAAACAATTTGTGTACAGTATTTAAAGGTGGGGAGAGAGAGGAGAAGGGATATGAGCTCACTGGGGGAGGAGGAAATAATCCTGAGGTGGAAAGCAGACTAGGGAGGAGAGTGAAGAAATCTAGAGACACAAAATTTGATCCAGGGGTACCATAATTCTTCTGGTTCTTTTGGCCTGGGTGTGGACAAATCTTTTCCCCCTTGAGTTCAATCATAATCAGGCTGGAATTTTTCTCTAAGGGGAAAATCTATTATGCCTAGAGAAAATGAAACAAATAACAAAATAAAGAGCACAGAGGTATTTTCCTAAGGTTACTCCAGTCTGGCCACAAATTTTGTTGACATTTTGAATTATTGTTCCTGGTTCTTACCTCAACCCTTCCCTTAAGATCTCTACACACTTATTGTAATGTGTTTTGTCTCCATCTCAATTTCCTCATTTGTAAATTGTGATCCCTTCAAACTTCAAAATATTGACCTGCTATAATCTGGTCAGCATGAATGTCTAATTTTACAAAAAGACTTGCAGTCTCATGGCAGAAGTGGTCATCCCTGAGTTCTCAGGTCTCTTTTGGCTTATACTATGGTTCTACATCTGACCAGAATTGCAAGTAAATTTATTAGGATATTATTATATTGACAAGCCGTATAAGTGCAGAAATATCATTGAACTTATTTAAATGCTATTACCTATAAGTCGCAACTTATAAAGCAGGAATAATAACACACCGGAGTCTTCCTCCTTCATTAAGCTTTTCTTCAAGGCTAATTGATCAGTCATCAAACATTTATTTCGTGCCTACTATATCTCAGGAAGATGTATTAAACATTACAGATTTTGAAAAGGCAAAAACAAGAAACAAATCAGTTCCTTGTCTCAAGAAGCTCACTATCTAATATGAGAAACAAAATGAAGATATATACATGACAAAATGGATATAATCAATAGAGAGTAGGCACTAGAATTTGGGAGGGGGGGTCCTAGAAAGACTTCTTGTAGAAAGTGCTTTTTTAGCTGGGGTTTGAAGGAAGCCAGGAGGCAGAAGGGAGGAGAGAGAAAGTTCTAGATATGGAGGAGAACTAGTGAAATACTTAGAGTTGGGAGATGGAGTACTTTGTTCATAAAAGAACAAGGAGTCAGTGTTACTGAATCAAAGATTATGTGATTGAGAGTAAGGTGTAAAAAAACTAGAGAGGCAAAAGGGATTTGAATGCCAAACAAAGCTTATATTTAATAAGATGCTACTGAATGGAAGGTGACATGGTCAGACCTGCTCTTTAGGAATATTAATTCAACAGCTAAATGGAGGAATGGATTGTATTGAAGAGAGACTTGGCAGGAAGACCAATCAGCAGGCTTTTAGAAGTGCTAGTGTGAGAGGGAAACAGAGTAGTCAGAGGAGAGAAAGATGGCATATATGAGAGATGGTAAAATGAGAGGACTCACCAGCAGATTTGATATGTGGGGAAAAGTGAAGATTCAAGAATGATACACTCAGTGAGGGTGAGTGATTGGGAGGATGGTACCCTTGAGAACAGAGAAGTTGGGAAGAGGGGAGGATTTGAGGGCAAAAGATAAGGCCATGTGGAGATTTAAAACAGCCTCTTCTTTCTCTTCCTTATCTTAAAGTTCTAAACAAGTCCCTTTTTTTTGCTCTTAGGAATATAAGCTCTAAACTCCTTAGTAGGGCAGAAAGGACTAAATCCAGTTTCTGTCATTTATAAGCTCTGCCCACTTCCCCAGGTTCTTTTTTATGACTCATTCTCTGGTGCCCTTCCCACCTCTCCCCTCCCTACCTCCAGAAGGGTGACATTTCATGAGTAAGCTTACAATAAAAAAAAAAAAAACACTCCTTTATGAATATATTAATAACAACATATAATTTCTACCAACCTATAAGAGAAGGTTCTTTTCTCTCAGGGGGATTTACACAAATATTAGGCAATTTCCTCAGAACTGAAACTTTTCCTTAAAGTAAAATGTATAGAGTTGTTCTTCAGTTCTACAAGATAATGAAGAAGATAGTTTATTAAGCCACGGTCCCTGTTTTCATGAAATCTAGAACTTTAGTAGGGAGGCATGACTAGTACAGAGAAGTTTAATATAAAATAGTAAGTAACAAGGCAATTAAATATGTGTAAAACAAAGTGATCTGTAAGGTCCTGGGGATAGGAAGGAATTCTTACTGACTTGGTAGAATCAAGGAAAACTTTATAGAAGAAATGACATAATGAGTTCTAAACTTTATGAAACTCAAATTAATTTATAAAATTTAAATATTCTGTCCTTTAGAGTTCACATTCATCACTCAAACAAGAATAAACTCATTTTGTAATTCTTCTCAGTTGTGATAAAACCTTATCTTATTTCCATACCCCTTTTATTTTTTAGTGAAATTTTCTATTTAAGGAAACATCATCTTATACCCTCATTCCTGAGCTATAATAATCAGAAGCAGCTCTGGGTATATTTGAGAAGATTAAAGAGTCACTGAGAGCTAATTTTTTTTTCCCCCTGAAGCAATTGGGGTTAAGTGATTTGCCCAGGGTCACATACCTAGGAAGCCTTAAGTGTAAAGGTCACATTTGAATTCAGGTCCTCTTGACTTCAGGACTGCTGCTCCATGCCGCAAGAACTAATAGTTTGATCAGTTTTGCAATCTAAAAATGAAAGCCAGAGCTAAATCCCAAGAAGTCCCTTAATTTTCAGGCTTCTTTGCCAAGACCTTTCCAAGAGAGGAAACTGCCACCAACCCAATAATTTAGATTCTGGTCATCATTATCTTATCAAGATTAGTTTGATTTAAAACATGTGATATCCATTGAACTCTTCTTTTTGTGTTGATGGAATGGATTAAAGGTGAAAGTGGAAGGAATAAGGAAGCAGGTAGACTTCTTGTATGAATTCCAGAAGCCTGCTTAAAAACAAAACAAAACAAAACAAAACTTCTATGATCTTTCTCTGATAGCTGGTCTTGACCTAGTCACAATTCTTTTTCTTTTATTTTAAATTACATGTAAAAATAATTTTTAACATTTAAAAAAAATTTTGAGTTCCAAAAACTCTTCTTGCTCCTTCCTCCTTCAAAAGGCAAGCAATTTGACATAGATTATACATATACAGTCATGAAAAATATATTTCCATATTATCCATGTTGCGAAAGAAAACAGGTGAGAGAAAAAAATGAAGAAAAAGAAAGTTTAAAAAAAGCAAGCTTTGATCTGTATTCAGACTTAATTAGTTCTTTCTCTGGAGGTGGATAGCATTTTTATCATAAGTTCTTCAGAATTGTCTTGGAACATTGAATTGCTAAGAGTAGATAAGTCAGTTGAAAATCATACAGTATTTTTATTACCATATATGGTATTCTCCTGGTTCTGTTCACTTTGCATCAGCTCATATACATCTTTTCAGATTTTCCTGAGTAATTCTGCTTCTCATATCTTATAGCACAATAGTATTTCATTGCAATCACATACCACAACTTGTTCAGTCATTTCCCAACTGATAGACATCCCTGCAATATCCAATTCTTCGCCACCACAAAAGAGCTGCTATAAAACACTTTTGTCCATATAGGTTCTTTTCCTTTAATCGCTTTAGGATACAGACCCAGTAATATTTGGTCAAAGGATATGTATAGTTTTATAGCACTTTGGGCTCTACCTTCAGAATGGCTGAATCAATTCACAACTCCACCAAGAGTTAGGCCGTTATTCTTCAATGAATCTATGATTGCCCTAATGTCAATTCGTCACCCAATCTACTAGCCACATCTCACTCAGACTGACTTTTTCCCAAGATCTGCCAGACTCCCCCCACAGAAGACCCATCTAGAGTACTGTAGGTCTCTTTTAAGATCCAACATTAGGTGGTACAAATGAAGCATGCAGCCTTTCTAAAATATGATATTGAAGGGTTTAGACTACGTAGTATGTGTGTTTTGATCGTTTACTACTAAAAAATGGTGCACAAATGACTACTGAGGAATCTGAAAGATCACTTGGTGACCATGAGAGTTCCTGGACTCAAATCCCCAAATTATTTGTCTGTGTATGTGTGTGTGGGAGGGGGGGGGGACTTAATGACAAATCACATAATGTTTTAAAGTTATACCTCATTTTACATACATAATCTTACTGGATCTTCAAATCAAAGAGGTTAGATTAAACTGTTTTTGAGGTCCCTTTGAACTATATGTTCTATGTTCCTACTATGTTCCTACATGATGAAAAAAAGGCCTGAATTGGTCATATCTAAAACATTATGACTACTAAGAAGGTAAAATGGTAGAATGGAGATAGCACTGAATTTGGAACCCAAAATACCTACCATTTCTGTAACTGGGCAATCGCAAGCTGTCTGAGATCTGTACAATAAGAGAATAAGTATTAACATTACCTCTGGAGCTTTCAGGCTTGAATGAGGCCAGTATGCACAGGAAACTAGTGTGACCAAACCCAAAAGTGACCGTGGTGACCCTTGTCATTATACTCATCATTCTACATATTTTTAATAAACATTCCAGTAGCGGAATTAATTTAAGGTGAAGTTTTGTTTTGTTGGTTTTTTCTTTGTCAAAGACAGAAGATCTCAAATTCTGTGAATGGATGAGCCTAGAGCCTGTATTTGTATTTGTTATGTGTGAATTATTTTTAAAAAATAGTTGGAATTTACATAGTGCTTTACAATTATCAAAGCGCTTTACACATATTACCTCAGTTGATCCGTACAACAATTCTTGGAGTTAGGTACCATTATTATCTGTGTCTTAGTAGAAACTAAGACAGACTGGGGTTGAGTGACTTCATCAAGACCTTGGGGCTGATTTGAAAGCAGGTCAGTTGCAGCTCACAACAGCAACAGCGTGAGTTTGGGGGACCTTTAAACGATCCCCGGGGAGCTCCCAGCAGGTGCTCCGCTGCCCGGGTACTGCATCCAGAGGCCGGGGACAACGGCCTCCACCCGAAAACTCTCCCCGGGCCTCCAAGCGCCAGATGGAGCAGACGAGGCCCAGGGATTAGAACCCAGAGCGTGCGGCCAAGTCCAAGTCCCACCTCCAGTCCCTGACGCTGCGCCCCGGGGAAGGGGTCTAAGGAACCGAGGCCACGGAGGGGCGCAGAGGCAACCCCAGTCCTCATCTCCGGTCTTGCCCTCCTCCCCACCCCCAGGAGAACGGGCTTTCCCCGCCTCCGGACTGGGAGTGTGTCTGTGAATGTGTGTACGCGTCTGGCCTTGCTCGCTCTCTCCGGCTCAACGTCAGTGGGAATTTCCAGCCAGGAAGTGAGAGAGTGAACGAGAGAAAGACAGAGAAGTGCGCCCGCAAGCCGCTAGCAGGAAGGGGAGGTTTCGCCACCCGAGAGGCGAGGGGACGCGCTGACAGCTTCCCCCTTTCCCCTTCCCGTCGCTCTGCACCGCCCGCCCGCAGCCTAGTAGGCAGCCCGAGCTGCACCCGGGAGAGCGCACGAGCGAGGAGCTGGGACTGCGGTGCGCCCAGGGCGGCCGCCGGAGAGGGCACTAGGGCAGCGGCACCCCTTGGTTCCCCGGCCCGGGCTGCGGGACATGCGCCGTGCCGCCCGGTGCTAGGCTCCGCAAGGCTGAACCACGCGAGCCGCCCATCCGCCGCCTCCTTCGGCCAGCCGTCCCCTGCTACTCGCCGGATTTCAGCGGGGAGCCGGGACGAGTGGGAGGCCCTGTAGAAGAGCAGCTCTCCCAAAAGGTAAGAACAAAGTTGGGGGCAGGGAGACTTCCTGCGAGGGAAGGTGCGGACCAGTGCGGCTCTTCACGCCGAGTCCCCCAACACTTGCAGATCCCCACCCCGCCATCCTCCGAGTCTAGACTTCCTCATTCCTGCTCGACCCGTTGGAGGAGGTTGACACCAGTTGCGAGGTGCATGGGATTGGTGAGAGGAGAGGAAAAAGGCAGCCCGGACCCGGAATAGTGAAAATCGGCTCTGGGGCGCCCAGGGGGCCATGTGGTTTGGCCGGTTGTGCTGTTTTTTTGGGTTTTTTTTCCCTGACCCATTTCACCTCCTCCAAAATTTCGAAAAAAATCTGGGCATCTTGGATGGCAGCTGCTGGGGAAACTTCGTGGGGGAGATAGAAGGGGCTCAGGGCACGACTGAGGGCGTACGTTTGTGTGCATGTGTGCGAGTACGTACCTGTATCGCGTGTGTGTTTGTGTGTGTGTGTTTGTCTGTGTCTGGGGAACGGTGTTTTGAGCGAAGTGCTGAACCTGATTTTTATCCAAGGGCGTTTCACGAAATGAAGGCAGAAGAGGCTATTGATTTCTTAACTTGAAAACCCTCTATAATTTCCAAGTCTTGTTCACTATCTGCCCTCCCCTAACTGAAAACGCGCCGATTCTTCCCCGGGACTTCGGCTTGTCCCTTCAGAAATTTCAGTATATAGAGGCAAGGCACCCCCCCCCAAAAAAACAATCTGAAAAAAGGAGGATAGGGGTATTTATACTCGTTAAATCAAGTACTTAATAACGATGATTAGTTCGTTATTTTAAAAAAAAAAAAAAAAAAGATGGTTACTGGCCCAGGATGCCCCAAAAGTCGGAGTGCAGTTTTTAAGTTTTAGTAACCATAGTTTAAGCTAGTTGAAGGTGTATAAGTGATCTTATGAGTATGATCATTCCACAATAAAATTAATTTGCTTCCTGGGTTTTCTGTTTCACATTTGAAATAACCTGGTTCTCAGGCATTTTGTTTGTTTGTTTAACCTGGATATGTGAAGGTTAAATTGAAACCAACAGTTCAAGGCTAAAATTCAATTTAGTGGATTTTTATTAAAGTAACTGGTTCCAAATCTTGGATTATTTACTGAGAATATAATATGAAAGTGTTTAACCATTTACTGTACTGGAATAAAACAGTAATCTTCCCAGAATCCCGTTTCCCACTGTTTAGAAACAAGGTACTCCCAGTTGTTGTAACAATGTTACTCTTGGGAGTCGCTGGTCTTCCTGAATAGGCAGTCTTCCTGAATAGTTGTTTGTCTTTTTGTCCTTTAGAAAGAAACCTTGATCAAAAATTCAAAAGCTCAGCTGAAGCATGTTGTTGAGACTTAAATTTACAATTTTTTTTATATCCTGTTATTTGAAGTTAGTCATTTTAAAATCACCTACTGTGTTCCAGTCTCTTGGCTAAAAACACAAGGATATCAAGAAAGGCAGACAGTCATTCCCCTGGAGGAGCTCACTGGAGGAAATAATACATAAAAAGAAGCAGAAAATTGGAGATGGAGGCAGGGAGTGGATTGAAGTTCTGAAGCCTGGTGATGCTTTGTGCCCTCCTCCTCCCAAGTGGAGGAAGATCTGGGAAAAAAGTTTTCTATGTTCACCCTCCATCCTCAGCAGTGAGAGGGAGCCCCCTCCAGGGGCTAGGGATACGGAAACAGGCTTGAGTTTCAGAGTTGTTTCCATCTTTCTAGAAGTAAGCTTCTGGAGACAATGATGAAGACCTTGACAACTGCCAGGTAGGGAATGATGAGATGGCTGCCCATTTCCAAACCAGTTGAATTATTTTGATTGTTTTCTCTGTAATGATGAAAGAATTTCCCTGATTTGGGGTGAAATAGTTAATTTGAGCCTAATGTGTTTATGCTATGGAATTGTTAAAATATAAAGATATGTACTGAGAAGAGATACACTAGTACTTTTTTTTGAAATTATGTTAGACTTTATAAGTGTCTAGTCAGTATTGATAGAACTTCAACTTAAATGTATTTAGCAAAACGGTTATGTGAATGAATGAATGAATGAATGAAAAATAAATATTTAAGTCATGACTTAAAATAATGTTTTAGATTCTTAGCATAAATGTCTTTTTAAAGTGTTTCTTATCCTCAAAACCATTTCTGGAGATGGAAATCACAGGCATTATAGCTGGAAGATGAGAAAACTGAGGTCTATATAAGTTGTGATTTGTCTAAGTTTAAGTTGGGATTTGTCTAAGTTCATACAGCAAGTTAATGGAAGAGGTAGAACTGAGTTTTTATTCCCATTTTATGATTGTTGTTCTACTTCAATACAATACAATACAATTCAATATAATATTGTGATCACTTCTAAAGTTTTCATCTTTTGTTTTTTAAATGCATATTTTGCCTTTTAAATGCTTTATTTTACATGTAAGTTATTCTGTCCAAATATTTACCATAAATCAAAGCAATTTTTTCAAATATCAAAAGAACCAAATTCCCCACTCCTCTGCTAATAATGTTGGGATCTTTGAATCAATTTGCCTTACTTGTGAATTCAGTCAGGGCACACTCTTTGGACCTTATTTTTGAAAGTGTTTTTAATAAAGATAATGGAGTAGTTTGCCATTTGCTTCTCCAACTCATTTTACCATTGAGAAAACTGAGGCAAATAGTGTTAAGTGACGTGCCCAGTGTCACAGTAGTGTTTGAGATTCTCTTGACTCCAGCCTCAGGCTCTATTCACTCTTATCCACCTAGCTGCTTTTATACTAAGCTCTTATCTGTCCCAAAATTAATTAGCCTGAAATGGAGTAGGCTTTGAAATTCAGTGATCCCAAATCTTATCCTTCTCCTTTTCTGGTTCCTGGGTCCAAATTGGATATATGTCAGAAACTGGTAATAGAGAGAGAATTTTTGTGTATTGTTGTCCAGCTCCCTTAAAGGATTATAAATTTAGCTTAAAAAAAAAAAAAAAAGGGACCTTAAAACTCCTGTTATCCAACCCCTTTCAGTTGCAGATAATAATTTAGATAGCCAGCGGCCAGGCTAGGATTTGATCCAAATACATTCACATCTAAGTACTGACTAAGTTTTTCAGAGTATTCCACAGTAGCTGGGTGGTGCAGCAGATAGAGAAATGAACTTGAAGTCAAGATCTGTGTTCAAATGTTGTCTGAGAAACTCAATAGCTGTGGGAACCTGGGCAAGTCATTTACCTTGACTCAGTGACCCAACCCACTTAACCCTGTGCTTCAGTTTATTCTTCTGTACACTGAGATAAACATCTCTCAGGGTTATGATAAGAATCGAGTGAGTTAACTTGTAAACAAGTTCGAACATCTTAAAGCACCACATAAATGCTTTTATCACTTTTCTGAATTGCTGAAAGGATTCATTTCCCATTGAGAGATCCTCCTATTTCTAAAGGATGTAATAATGAGTTTTATTTTCATGTTGGCATTCAAAGTGTCATAGGTATTATTAATGAATATGTTAAGTCCCATGGAAAAAGAATAATAGATATTGACATGGCTTATAACCTGCATTTAAAAAGCTATTTTATTAGCTCTTTGTGAAAAGTTCAGTACACATTTACAAAGCATTCCTTGGTGTGTGTGTGTGTTTGTATGTGTGTTTTAAGATTCTCTTTACATTCTTCTTAAGGAATCTGTGTATTCATAAGTTAGATCACAGAAATGCTATATTTCAAACATATATTAATTTAAAAAAATATTCATTTCCCTATTGCAGAGATAAGAAATGATTGCTTCCTTCCCCCCCACCCCCGAGGCAATTGGGGTTAAATGACTTGCCTAGGGTCAAATAGCTAGGAAGAGTTAAGTGTCTACAGTCTGATTTGAACTTGGGACCTCCTATCTTCAGGACTGGTGTTCTATCCACTGCACCACCTAGCTTCCCAGAAGTAATTGCTTCTTACTGATCAAATGAAATCTAATTCAGATTTTTAATTTTAATATTTTAGGTTCATAGGTGAGGAAAATAGATGGCTTCATTTGGCAAATAAAATAACAATAAAAATAAATTTTTCTTAATGCTTACAAAAATATTTGTGGAAACTTTTCTTTCATTTTAAACTTACCTGATGTCTTAAACTTTGACTTTTTTGTATTATAATACATTTTTATAAAACTTATTTTATTTTCACAGCATATGCATAGATTGTTTTCAGCATTCACCTTTTTAAAACCTGATGTTCTCAATTTTGTTTTCTCCTTCCTTTCTCCCTACCCTCTCCCCTAGAGGGCAAGTAATCCAATATATGTTAAACATATGCAATTGTTCTACACATATTTCCACAGTTGTCATGTAAGATGAGAAAAATCAAATCAAAAAGAAAAAAAAATGAGAAAGAAAACAAAATGCAAGCAAACAACAACAAAAAAGTGAAAATACCATGTTGTGATTCACACTTAGTCCCCACAGTCCACTCTCTGGGTGTAGATGTCTCTCTCCATTATGGGAATGATTTGGTGATTGGTCCTAATGTTGAGCAAACTTGATTTATCCTGCAGCCTAAAGGAGGAAGGGGGATCTAAACTGCTAGGACGAAGGGACACCAGATCTGGAAAGAGAGATATTAAACTGGTCCCATTTTAGTACATAGATGTTTCTTATAAAGAGACTTTCAAATGTTGAATTGCAGAAGTAGACAATTTCAGAGATCATTTAACTCAACCTTTTTTCCTCCTCTCTCCTCTCCTCCTTTCTGGTCTCCTCTCTTGTTCTTTCTTCTCCCTTCTTCTCTCTTTTACTCTCCTTTCCTTTCCTCTTTGTTTTTCTCTCTTCTCCCCTCTTTTCATTCCTTCCTTTCTCTTTTATCTATATGCCTATCATTTATTTTTCTCTATATGTCTACCTATCTATATCTTTATCTATTTAGCATCTTCTGCTCATCTATCTACTTACTTTTCTCCTATTTATTTATCTTAACAGACAAATACTTTAGCTTGGTAATTACATCATTCTAGAGATATTTTAATCCTTCCTATTTGAGCTGTTCTTCATTATTCTGGATTTGGTACCATTTACAAATAATTGATGTATTATTCTTAAATTTTATATGTATATATATATATATGTGTGTACATTTGTATGTGTATGTATATATGCATGTGTGTATATATATATATGTATATACACACATATATATGTATGTATATGTATACCTGTTTTCTAGATTGCATGATCAATGTTATTTTTCTCTGTACCCACCAGAGAGTCTTTGGTGCTTGAGTAGTCAGCAAGCTTCATTAGAATGACAGATAATCTGGAGAAGTGATCAGCATCACAAACCTTAAAGTGACAAAGGATATCAGAAGTCAATGAGTCTAACCCATGCCTGAGTAAGCATCCTTTGTTGAGCATTCCTGAAAAGTGGCCATTTAGTTTCTCTGTTTGAACATTTCTAACAAAGAGTCACCCTGTCCTTCCCAAAGCAGCTCATTGCTATTTAGGACAGTTTTAAATAGTTTTTACCAAGTTTTTCCTTCTTTTAACCCCTACTTTTAAGTTTGACCTTTAGGACTAAACATGTAGGTTTTTCCAAGTGTAAAATACTTACACAGCAGAGTCCTGGGTATAGCATAAGTACTTAATAAATGCTTGTTCCATTCCTAACCATTTTATTACTTGCCCTCTAGTTGCATTTCAGCTTCTCAGTGTGTTTCTCAAAACATAGCTCCCACACTTAGACATAATATTCTAAATGTCTGACCAGGAGAGGAGACAGCAGGACTATTTCAAAATCTTTTTGAAATCCCTTCAAGACTGAATTCTTGCCATCTTCTTCATAAGGCATTTTGATGTTTCCCTAGCTGATGTTTCCTGTCTGAAAACTATATGGCATTTATTTTGTATATATTCTACACACAGCTTGTTTAAAAAAAAAAAAAAAAAAAAGGTCTTACTGCAGTTTTAAGCATTTAAAGCTTAAATATGTACATCTTGCCTTCTTCTTAGAATGTTAGTTGGTTCCTTGAAGGTATAGTATGGTTTCCTTATATCTTTATATATCCTCAGTGTTTAGTGCAGTGCTTGGCATATTGTAAGAAAGAAAGAAATGCTATTGGTTGCTTGATCCAGATATTATGCTTCTTTTTGCTTTTTTGTCACCTTGCTGGCTCATTAAGCTTGTGGTCCATCATGACAAATTCCTCAGATCTCTTTTCCATGTTCTTCTGAGTACTGCCTCCCTTGTTCTGCACTTGTACCATTGGTGCTGTTGTTTTTAACCAAAATACAAAGCTTAGCATTTATTGTTGTCACATTGAGCCTCTTGAACTACTTTTTCATAGAACATGGCATTTATTCACTGTGTTAATTATTCCTTTCAACTTTGGGTTAACCTCAGCTTTCAGCAGCAACTCGTCTGTGTCATTGTCCAAGGCACTGGTAAAAATGTTGGGTAATTCAGAATATAGTTTCAAGCCCTGGGCCATCCACCAGAGGCCCTAACTTTAAATTGACAACAAGCCATTGATGATGGATCTGTATCAGTTTGACAACTGATCCATAATCAATGACTTATCTCTAGGTTAAATCAATCTAGTAACTCCCATGTATTCCTCAATATCTCTCTATTTTGTCCATGAGGATATTTTGATACTTTGTAAAATGCTTTGTTGAAATCTAAGCATATTCTGTGTCATTCTATTGGTAGAGGTTGCTTAGAATGGAGTAGTATGGTATCATAAGTCAAGAAATTTGTTTGTTTGTTTTTTAAGTTAGTAAATACAAAATGTTGAAAGTACATAATTTAGCTTGATGCATTTTTTGAAGTTGATTTGACTATAACGAATTCTCTTAATGTTTGAATATTCTGTGGTTGTCTAACAGCATCCTTATGCAAACAAATATTTTGCTTTTGAAACTTTATGTATTGTGCCTTGCAATCCAATTCAGTACAACAATATGTTAATGCTGTGAATTTTTCTGCAACTATATGAACAATGTCTTCTGAAGGGTACTGTGCATACAAGATAGGGGGGAAATATACTCTTATTTTCAAAGAAGTTCCGTTCCTAATTAGGAGGAAGCCTACTGGCCAAAAGAAATTGGGGAAGAAATAAACTATATCTAGTAAGTGCAAAGATCAATCAGTCAATGAATAATTTTTTTTAAGTTCCCATTTTATTCCAAGCTTTTTACTAGGCACAGGAGATGAAAGTACAAAGAATGAAATAATCTTTAATTAAAATGAGCTTATATTCTAATGGGGGAAAATATAATGTAAAATATATTTAACATAAATATTAAATCAGCAAATAAATGCATATATATGTATACACAGACATACACAGTTTACCCTAGCAGGGTTTTTTTTTGGGGGGGGGGTGTTCAGGGGATCGTGGAAAGATTCATGTAGAAATACAATGATCCCTAAATTGCATCTTAAAAAGAGAGGTACCCTATGAAAATAAGGTAAGGAAGGACTTCCAGGCATGGGACACAGTACAAATGCTAGAAATGGAATATCCTAAATGAGGAAGCAGAGGGAAAGCCAATTTGTCTGCATCACAGAATAGAGGAAAGAGAATGATCTCTTACAAGGCTGGAAAAATTAGTTGGAGTCAAGTTTATGAAGATTTCATCTTATTCTTGGCAGTTATTTCTCTTTTTCACTTTTAACCTATTCTTTTAAAAGTTTAGGTAATTAGGAATAATGATTTTTAAATTCGCCCTCAAAAGTTTTATTATTTGCCTTGATATTTCACCATTTTTGAAAAGAGCTCATAGCTCTTCTTATAATCTCCTGAATCTTTTATCAACATTTAAGTAACAGATTATTGCAGACTTCATACTATGAATTTATGAATTTATTAAAGTAAAAAAATTATATGGCAAGTATAATTTTAAATATAAATTTAGTTATATATGTATATATATATATATGAATGCATATCATTTGTATTTTAAAAGAACTTAATTTCATAAAGGAGAAACTTTGCTTGAAAAAGTTTAAGCTTTAAGAAAAAATTAGTCACAATCTATGTCAAAACAAAAAAGTATAGTCAATCCTCTGAGGAAACTAACCAAATCATAATACATTGAAGAAATATAAAGAAATAATTTTTAATTGAGCCATTAGCATTAATTTATAAATATTGGGCCTTGCTCTGCACTAAGTAGGAATGACTGAATTTGCTTTGCTATTTACTGGTACTGACAATAACAATGATGGAGTTTATTTTGGACACAAGTTAAATTTTGGAGAGTGTCACTTTATTAGGTACTCATCACAAACAGTTTTGCCAGGCATAGAGTATAGGATTTTCAGAGTACATATTTGTTTTCTTCTAAGAGAATTATTTTAATTTTAAAATGTACTAAAAGTGATTTTTTTTCCCTTTAATGAATGAAATCTAGTGCTTTCAAGAAGCAGAGCAGTTTACAAACTACAGAAATTAACTTAATTTCAAATTTTTATGGATAGATAATAAAAGTATAGCTTGAATGCTATATAATTGCATTGAATGAAATTTTAAAAATTGTAAAATTCAAATTATCACCAGAAGTTAAAAGTCACTTAGTTAAAGTGTCCCTCAGTGATTGGCATTGTACCCAGTGAAGTGAAATGAAAGGAATACTGGACATTGAGTAATTTTTTTCAATCTTCCTAGGCCTTAGTTTTCTCATCTGAAAACTACAGATAATAGCCAAGGTCATTTCCAAAGTCTAAACTGAGCATAGTATATGAATTGTATTGCACCCAAAATGGCAGCTTTTGTGTTCCTATGCAGAGGTAATAAACTTCTTTCTATCAAATTCTTCAGGCTTGCTCCACAAACAAGACACTACACCTCACCTTTTTGTGTGAGATGCTTTCCCCTTTTTCCTAATGGGTTCCCTGGATTATTTGTAGTTCCAACTAAAATCCTTTCTTCTATAGAAAGTGTTTCCCAACTCCTCTAAATTCTAGAGCCTTTGCTTTCAATTATTTCCTATTTATCCCATTTATTCCTGAAAGGCAAGAACTGTCTTTTGCCTATTTTTTTGCTTCCAGCTCTTAAATCTAATGTTTGGCATATAATGGGTACTTAATAAGTGTTTATTAGTTGATTGATTGTCTCCTACCTTTTTCTTCTCTTAACCTTAACCTCTTTGGCTTCCTAGACATACAAACACCTTATTCTCTTCATGAATTATGAAAGGTCAACATTAAAGTTTATTTATATAACACACTGTCTTAAAGAACTGGGTAGAGTAAACATGATATTCATTATTCAAAGTCAACTGAATGGAATAGCTCTCTTTTTAATCAGCTAATTAACAATTTTTTGTTTCCCCCAATTACATGTTAAAACAATATTTTAACATTTAAAACAAAGTTTAGAGTTCTGTATTCTATCCATTCCCTCTTTCTTTCCCCTCCCCTCCCTGATATGACAAGCAGTCTGATAAAGGTTATACATGTGTAATCATGTAAAACATTTACATATTAGTCATTTTGTATAAGAAGAGAACAAAGAAGAAAGTGAAAAATAGAATTCTTTAATGTTTTTAATCAATATTAATTCTTTTTCTGAAGGCAGATATTATTTTTTATCATCAATCCTGTGTGGGACTCCCCTATGATTATTGGGACTATTGGGAAGCATCTTTAGCTATAAACAGAAAGCATTTATTGGGTCCTTGTAAGATGTAGTCCAGCACAACTGAATAGTCCAGTGTGGTGCGTGGACATGGCAGGAGCAGAGAATGCATTATATAACAGAAAAGATATGGGTACATCTCCCACTTCCCTTCATGATTTTTAAAATTATTGTGTAGTGTTCTGTTGTCTCCAGAAACTGCCGATCGCTCTGGGAGGAGATCTGCTATCTCAACTCAGTCTCTCAATCTCTCGCCCGCCTACTCTGACCTAGAGTAGAGACTTCTCAACTTGCTCAATGTTGCTTCTTTTATCCTCCCAGAGAATGGGTGTGGAATAACTCAGGGGCTTCTGGGAAAAAATACTTCAACCAATGAACTTGCTCCTCCCAAGCATGCAAGCTCCTTCCTCAGAAGTTCAAAGGAGTAAAATTCCCACTAAAGGCCCGAACTAGAGAATTGTTAAGTACCAACTTAGCACTTAGTAAGAACCTAACATTATTGGATGGATTGAAAAGAAAGAAATGGTCAACAATGCTGTCCACTTCCTGGAGGTCACATGACTTCCTGAAGCTTAGACCAAGGGTTTGACCTTTACTGCCTTATAGCCCTCTGAGAGTGGGGATCAAGTGACTTTCTGAAACTTAGGCCTAAGGTCTGAGCCACTATTCTATGGTGTTCTGAAAAATCTTCACTGGTCCCATCAGTTCTTTGAAATTATCTTGGATCATTGAATTGCTAAGAATAGCTAAGTCATTCATAATTCTTAATCATACAATATTGTTAGTATTATTATGTACAATGTTTTCCTGTTTCTTCTCACTTCAGTTTGCATCAATCATGTAAGTTTTTCGAGGTTCTTTTGAAATCATTTTAGTTATTATTTGTTATTATAGCACCATATTATTCCATCACAATCATATAATACAAGTTGTTCTGCCATGTCTCAATTGATGGGCATCCCCTCAATTTTGAATTCTTAGCCACCACAAAAAGAGCTGGTATAAATATTTTATACAAGTTTTCCCCCTTCCTACTTTAAAAAAAAATCTTTAAAAAAATTTTTGGGGGGATGTAGACCTAGTTCCAAATTGGTCTCCAAAATGATCAGTTCACAGTTCACCAATGTGCTGGAGTAGTTGTGTGTGTGTGTGTGTGTGTGTGCGCGCGCGCGTGTGCGTGCGAGCGTGTATATGTGAGCTCTCACTTGTGCCCATGTGTGCAATACATTTTTATTTTCATTACCTGTACCGTCATCTACAATAGAATGGAATGAAATTACATTAAGTTGTATGCAAACAGTTCTTGAACACCTATACAATTATGACAAGTATAAATAGCTTTTTTAGTTTTATACACACACACACACACATATGAAGGTATTTGCTGTTTTAAAGTATATTTTAAAGAGCTGCCATGTCTAGGATTAACTAGGAAAGAGCCATGATATAGTTCAAGGAGTCTACTTCCTTGACAGGATACTCCACTTTGAAAATCCTAAGCTTGCTTCCTTCCTTCCTTCCTTCCTTCCTTCCTTCCTTCCTTCCTTCCTTCCTTCCTTCCTTCCTTCTTTCCTTCCTTCCTTCCTTCCTTCTTTCCTTCCTTCCTTCCTTCCTTCCTTCCTTCCTTCCTTCCTTCCTTCCTTCCTTCCTTCCTTCCTTCCTTCTTTCCTTCCTTCCTTCCTTTCTTTTTTCTTCCTTCCTTCCTTCCTTCCTTCCTTCCTTCCTTCCTTCTTTCCTTCCTTCCTTCCTTCCTTTCTTCCTTCCTTCCTTCCTTCCTTTCTTTTTTCTTTCTTCCTTCCTTCCTTCCTTCCTTCCTTCCTTCCTTCCTTCCTTCCTTCCTTCCTTCCTTCCTTCCTTCCTTCCTTCCTTCCTTTCTTTTTTGTTTCTTTGTTTGTTTGTTTGCTTGTTTGTTTGTTTGTTTCTTTCTTTCTTCCTTCCTTCTTTCCTTCCTTTTTCTTTCTTTCTTTCTTTTTTTTTTTAACTGGTTCTGCAATATATATCCAGCTGTTTCATAGGTTAAGCAAAGGACTATTTGGATCAAAAAAACAAAAACAAAACATTTATCCTTGAAACCTAACAGTGATTTACCTTTTAGTCATTGCACCAAGCCCTTTCCATCTTGGTATTCTGAAGAATTTCAAGTAAAGCTTAGATTCTAGTTTATTTTGGTTTTTAAGTTTTTAATATTTACAGAAATAAGTCCTAACATTTAAGAAGCCAAATCAGAGAAGAACTGAATTTATAGTCTAGCTTGATAGCAACATCATATAGTATTCTAGTTTGCAGAAATTTAAGCCAATCGTAAGTATTTGACTGGATGCATATGAAACTCCTAGAACTGAGACTATTCTAGAATAAAGCAGTCTTAGACATATTCTTATTGTTAATGTCTCCAAGGCACATGCTGGAATAATTCTTAAAATACTTTATCTGGATCCCATTTGCTCCTGGCCTGAGAATGCCATCTCTTTCCTCCAAAAAAAAACCAGCTGAAATTGAAACTCAAAATGAAAGCCTAAAATAAAACAAATGCTATATAGTTCCTGGGGCCACCATCCTTGATAATTGTAATATTTTTTCTAGACAATGAAGGTGATATATCTTGAAAGAAAATTAATGTTTGCCCAAGAAATCAGAGTTGTTGTTCATTTGTTAAGTCATGTCGGAGTTTTTGTGTCCCCCAATGAATTATGGCACATAACCCTTCTATTCTCCACTATTTCCCAAAGTCTGTCCAAACTCATGTTCATTGCTTCCATGATACTGTCTATCCATTTCATCTTCTTTTGCCCTCCCTTTTTTTACCTTCAGTTTTTTCCAACATTGGGGTGCCTCAGCAGTCCATTTAAAAATTACTTAACTTTACATTCACTATTAAAGCTTGCTTTAATTTGAGCCTTTTTAATAAATCTGCTGTGGAACTTCAGAAAAGGGAGGAGTTAGTTGTCCTTTGGCTTCTCTAGTCAACATTAGAACCAAGAGTCTTTTCTCCCAGTGAAAGGTTGTTTAGAGCTGTGGAAAGGACTTTAAGGAGACATTAACAGGCATTGTTTCCTTTCATTCAACTTGGCTGATGTCCTAATTATTCTGTGAAATTCACATGAAATGGGCCAAAGGGTATGAATTTGATCCCATCCTTGAAATGATACTAAAATTTTACTTTCAGATCTCTGCACATCTTTTTTTTTCTTTTTTTCTTTTTTTTTTCCCTTTCCTTACAAGATAGTTTCTAAGTCGTTTATTAAGCATGCAAAGGAGGTTGGGGGAATAGACTTGTTTGTTGAGTGCCTTCTTTTTACACTTTCTCAAACCTAGTGATAATGAATTCAGAATTGGAATTCCTGGTCCAATTTCTGTTTCCTGCCTGTGTGACTCTTAAAGTGACATGTAATATGAGGTATAATTACTATTAATAATTACTTATAATTAACAATAGTTAATTATTAGCATTTACACATAATAATTAATAAAATTGTTCATAACTATCATTCATGGAGAAATTTAAAATTTTCAAAGTGTTTTACAATGTTATCTCATTTTGTCCCTGAAAGGTAGGTGTTATTAAAATCTGTTTTCCAATTGAGACATAGGTTTGAGATTTAATACACAACTAGGTTTTGACTGATGCTTGGTTTGACTTTCTGACTCCAGATGCAATGTTCTATCCACTATTCCAAGTTATTTGATCAATAATCATTATTGATATTACAAAATAATCATATAATCAATAATTAGTTGTCTTCTGTGTGCCAGGCATTATGTTGTGTGTGGATAAAAAAATAAAAATAGATAGCCCTTCTCCTCAAGGATCTTATAATCTAATGTAAACACATTAAATATACATAAAATATAAAGCATTTGTAAAATACATAAATACAATAAATATAAGATGAAGATTCTGTAAAATACAATACAAATAATACAATAAAAAAGGAGAGGCAGAGAATAGTGATGAGGTATGAGAGTGATAAGACAGAGAGTAAGATTTCCCAATGATGGGGTTCTTGGGGACATGATGGAAAAGTCAAAGAAGTATGAAAGGAGAGCCCTCTGGGTGGAAAATTAGGAGATTTGGAAGGGATCTCAAAGGTCCTTATTTCCTTTAAGATACAGCTGAGGCACCTATTTTGTTCTCTGTAACAAATGCTCAGACTTTTCCTTTGACACTATCTTATATTTAACTATTTGATAAATGTATATATTTGTATTATTCATTATATATACATGCATACATATACATATATACATATATATACATATACATATACATATATGTATATATTATATTTACCTGTACTTTGTTGTCTTCCCCATTAGATTGTAAGTGCCATTTCATTTGGAATTGTTTAGTTCTTTTAATTTGTATTCCCTGTTCTAACACACAGTAGATACTTCATAAATACTTGTTAATTTTATTGCTTGACCTCCCTCTACAACAGTCAATATTGTAAGAACTTATTATGTACTAGGGCTGGTGCTAGATATACATAGACGAAAGTAAAACAGTCCCTGCTCCCAGAATAATGTTATGTCAGAAAAGAAAACATGTACAATCTAAGCATAGCATATATCAAATAAATGCAAAATAATTTAGGGGAGAGGCAACAATAGCTAGATTGATCAAGAAAACTTAATTTAGAGTAGTACTTCAGCCAAGTTCTGAGGGAAATTAGGCATTCAAAGAGGCCAAGGTAAGAAAGAAAATATGTGAGATATTGTGGATTTCGAACCTACAAGATTTGTCAGCTGATTAGATATGTGGGGTAAGGAAGAGTATAGAAATGATGATGACTGAAAGACTGTAAGCTTGGGTGACCAGAAAGATGATGGCACCCTAGAGAAAATTGGAGAAATTTGGAATAGAATAGGTTTGGGGAGAAAGATAATTGAATTCTATTTTGGATATTTTGAGTTTGAGGTGCATATCTAATTCAGAATGTCTAAGGGGCAGTTGGTGATATGGGAGTGGATTGGGTAGCATATTCATAGAATCATTGGATCCATGGGACCTAATGAGGTGTTAAGTGAGAGAATATAAAAAGAGAACAAGGTCTAAGACAGAGCCACAAAGGGTATGCTATGGACAATGATCCAGCGGTGAAGATTGAGGAGTAACATTCAAACAGGTAGGGAGAACCAAGAGAGTTCGGTGCCATTAAAGTCCTGAGAGGAGGAATTAGCCAGGAGGAGATCAGCTGGGAAATGTGATGAGGTCAAGAAAAACAAGTGTTGAGAAAAGGGCATCAGATTTGGCAAGCTAGATATAACTGGTAACATTGGAGAGAACATTTTTTAATTGAATGCTTAAGAAGCAAGTGTTAAATATTGAGAAGTGAATCAGAGGAGCCTATAATTGTAGGAAAACCTCTCCAGAAATTTGATTGAGGTAAAGAAGAGAATAACACAGTTCTTGGACTACAGTAGGTAATTAATAAATGTTTATAGATTGATAAAAGAATGACAGGGATTTTTGAGGTGTTTTTATTTTCAAATGGAAGAGAGCTGGGTATATTTTAGCAAAGAAAGAATCACTAGATAGGAAGAGAAAAAAGATTTTTGGAAGAAGGATGGTTACTTATGAGGATGTACTTCTAAAGAGTCGGAGAGAATGAAAGATAATGTCAAAGGGTTTTAAGATTTAGAATAGGGAGGCAGCCAAATAACTCAGCAAGTAGAGTATTAGTCCTAGAGTCAGGAGGACGTGAATTCAAATTTAGCCTGATATTTACTAATTATGTGATCCTGGATACATCACTTTGCCAGAGAGAAAAACAGAGAGAAAAATAGAACATACAAGAAAGAACATGCATGTACATTTATATAGCATTTTAGGGTTTTGGAAATCTCATTTGATCCTTATACTAACCATATTACAATATTGCAGGTTGCCAAATGAGCATCAATTGAAGAAACTCAGGATGTTTGCCAAGAAAAGGGAAGATTTTAAAGGGGACATGATAGCTATGTTGAAGGATTTGAAGGCTTATCATGTGGGAAAAAGTTTAAATTTATTCTCCTTGACCCCAAAGAACAGAATCCCTAATAAGACCCAAAAGTTGCAAGGAGATTATTTTAGACTTGATGAGGAGAAAAAAAAAAAAAAAACAAAACCTTAGTTAATGGATCCAGCTGAGCAAAAGTGGGATGTCATCAGATAAGGTCTATACCAAACTCTTTTGGTTGCATACTTCTTTCTGACAACCACACACACACATATTTTATATTGCTCCTATATGTGTATGTTTGCTTATTTATAAATTACATACATATATATGTATATACATATATACATATAATACACGTGTATGTACACTAACGTAATAATTATGTCCATTATATGATTTGTATGCCAAAAAAAGACATTAAAGAGTATGAGTTATCAATGAACTAATATTTGATCCTAGAGTCAATAGAGTTTATTTTAGAGTTTATTTTCAGTAGGGAAGTAACATAGTCAAGTTTGAATTTGAAGGAAATATCTTTGGCCGCTGTTTGAATATAGTATATTGGAGTAGGAAAAGACATGAGACTAGAAACAAACTAATTAGGAGACTATTACAGTTGTGTAGCTCAAAAGTGATAAGGATCTAAACAAGGATGATAGTTATAGGGGGTGAGACTAGGGACAGATATAGAGAAATAGTGCCAGTTTCAGCTAAAGTGACTCTGAGGTTACAAACCTGAATGTCTGAAACTAATGTTGGAACTCTACAAAAATGAGGAAGTTTGAAGGGTGGGTTTGAGGGAGGAGATAATGGAATGACTTTAGAGCAGTCACAACCCATCTATGCCTTTTCATCCTTTAAGACTCAGTCTTTTCCACTTAGAACAAAAAAGGAGCATTGTCTTCAGTGCAGTTCTTCTAGGGGGTGCTTCATTCTGAGGGATAATGAATGAATGAGTGGAAGAGATGATAGAATTTTTCCAAAGGCACTTGTATGACTGCTCCTGTGTATGAATTGAGGTGTCTATACAAGGCTCAGAAGAGGGAGATATAAGAGTAGGAATGGCTGTGTTAGAAAAAACAATCCCAAGATTTGGCTAGTTGCTAGAAAGTATGGGATGTTATAGATCTTATTACATTCAAATTGACTGATCACATAGGCTTTATCTGGGGACCACTTGTCTTTGCTGAACGTCTTGTAGAAGGACTTCCAATTCACGTATGGGTTGGCCCCTCCAATTCTATAATTCTGTCATCAATATCCAAGCCATTATATTAAGAGTATAAAAATGTTGGTTAAAATAAACTAAACATGCTCTCCACCTCCAAGAGAGAAACTTGATATTGTTTGAATACAAATAAAATCATACTGATTTATTTCTTCCTTCCTCCCTAACTTCCTAAATTCTTCTTTCCTTCTTCCCTCTCCCCCTCTCTGTTCCTCCTTCTTTCCCTTTCTTCTTTGCTTCTTTCTTTTGTCTTGTACAAAATGACTAATATGGAAATGTTTTGCATGTTTGCACATGTGTAACGTATTTTGTCTCAGGGAGCAGGGAGGTGACAGAGAGAAGGATATGATTTGGAATTCAAAACTTAAAAAAAATGTTAAAAACTGTTTTAAATGTAATTGGGAGAAATAAAATATTATTAAACAAGAAACTGGTTGCTAAAAATGAAAAGCTCATTCATTGTGCTATTGATAATTAATTAACTTTGTTACTAGGAAATTTTCACATCAAACTTCAGTGGGATCGAATTTTCTGGATTTTCTAAATAGGAACCTCATAAATTAACTTTTATAAAGTAGCAATTAAGATAAAGAAAATGAAGGCACAGATAAAAAATTGTATAATTAGAGTTGTCACTTTAATTGGTGCTTGCTGACCTAATCTTGGCGAGAGTAATCAAGTAAATTTCAGAGTCACAAAATTCTGTCAAAATTGACAGGAAGTTCAGAGGTCCTTCTGTCAAATGCTTTTCTGTTGGCTTCCTTCACCTACTCAATTTCATTCAGTTACCAAACTGTAGGTAGAACACCTCCTTAACTCATATTAACTTATATTTATTATATTTATATATATTATAACATACATAATATATACCTATATTATGTATTATAATACATAATAAATATAAAATAAATATATAATAAATTATATTTAATAACATATATTTGTTATAATTTATGGTCCTACCTCCAACCTGTCAGAACCAGATTGATGGTTATAAAGGCATAAAGAACGAAATCATAAATAAATTGGAGGAACATGGGATGGTTTACCTCTCGGACTTGTGGAGGAGGAAGGAGTTTGTGTCCAAGGGAGAACTAGAGACCATTATTGATCACAAAATAGAAATTTTTGATTACACCAAATCAAAAAGTTTCTACACAAACAAAACTAATGCAAACAAGATTAGAAGGGAAGTAACAAATTGGGAAAACATTTTTACAGTTAAAGGCTCTGATAAAGGCCTCATCTCCAAAATATACAGAGAATTGACTTTAATTTATAAGAAATCAAGCCATTCTCCAATTGATAAATGGTCAAAGGATATGAACAGACAATTTTCAGATGATGAAATTAAAACTATTTCACTCATATGATCAGAGAAATGCAAATTAAGACAACTCTGAGATATCATTACACACCTGTCAGATTGGCTAAGATGACAGGAACAAATAACGATGAATGTTGCAGGGGCTGTGGGAAAACTGGGACACATGTATTGTTGGTGGAGTTGTGAAAGAATCCAACCATTCTGGAGAGCAATCTGGAATTATGTCCAAAAAGTTATCAAACTGTGCATATCCTTTGACCCAGCAGTGGGCTTATATCCCAAGGAAATACTAAAAAAGGGAAAGGGACCTGTGTGTGCCAAAATGTTTGTGGCAGCCCTTTTTGTAGTGGCTAGAAACTGGAAAATGAGTGGATGTCCATCAATTGGAGAATGGTTGGGTAAATTATGGTATATGAATGTTATGGAATATTATTGTTCTGTAAGAAATGACCAACAGGAGAAATACAGAGAGGCTTGGAGAGACTTACATCAACTGATGCTGAGTGAAATGAGCAGAACTAGGGGATCATTATACACTTCAACAATGATACTGTATGAGGATGTATTCTGACAGAAGTGGAATCTTCAACATAGAGGAGAGCTAATCCAATTCCAATTGATCAATGTTGGACAGAATCAGCTACACCCAGAAAAGGAACACTGGGAAATGAGTGTAAACTGTGAGCATTTTTTTTGTTTGTTTTTCTTCCCAGATTATTTTTACCTTCTGAATACAATTCTTCCTTTGCAACAACAACAACAACAACATTTGGTTCTGCACATATATATTGTACTTAGGATATACTGTAAGATATTTAATATGTATGGGAATGCCTGCCATCTAGGGGAGGGGGTGGAGGGAAGGAGGGGAAAAATTCGGAACAGAAGGGAGTACAAAGGATAATGTTGTAAAAAAAAAAAATTACCTATGCATATGTACTGCCAAAAAATGTTATAATTATAAAAATTAATAGTAAAAAAAATAAAAATTAAAAATTTAAAAAAAAAAAAAACAGATTGATGGTCCCTGCCTAGAGATTCTCACTCACCAGAGTTTGGACTCCATTCCCATTTGTGTCCAACTGAGACAGGACAATTTAGGGAAACAGACAGGATAATAAAAGGGAACTGGCACAACAGTGGTAGAAGGAATGGTTTTTGCATTTGCTGAGTCTTTTGTGTAACATCAAAAGGCCCTTTCTGTAACCTTATTTCTATCAAAACCTAATTTCTCTTTGTGACTGACTGGCCATACACACACACACACACACACACACACACACACACAGTTAGTTGTATTGCTTTCAAATAGGAAGGATGATAGTGCAAATGGAAAGCAGGGTAACTCTCATGATAGGTTGTTTGTTTTAAGGGTTTGCCTTAACTTATCAGAATTAATCCCTATAGAACTCAATTTGAACCTTTAAGACAATCAATCCATTTTGATAGTAGAGTTAAAGAAGACCTGGCCATTTGCTTCTTTTGTGTGATAGCAGGAAACCTTCAAAATGCCAATTTCCAATTCATAATCAACAAAACACAGTATTTCCCTAGACTAATATGGTGAGCTCAACAAAGGGACTCTAGAGTCCTACTTAAAACTGGGCTGAGTTGAGACATTTGAATGCAAATTTGATCACATTTGCATCTATTTCACTCTACTTGTAGGAAGAGGAAGTTCCCAGCTTCCTCCCAAAAGCACTAGACATTTGCAATATCACTAAAGGAAGAAGGCAGCAGTGGAGTATCAGTAAATAAAATTTCCTTTGGGTGTCATTAATGGAATAGTCAAACTTAGCAGTGAGCTAATAGATTTTTAGATATAGGTAAAAAGAAATATCATTCCAAGAAAAGTTTAGAAAAATAGCTCCGATTCAGTTCAGCCGTTTGTTTGAGAACTTTCCAAGTAGAACAACTCATAGGAACATCAATTTGATTGTGGAAAGGACCCCAAAAAATATCTGTTCCAACTTCCCTCCCATTTTACAGATGAAGAAAGTGGGATTTTGAGTGGTTAAATGGGTTGCTTATGGTCGCTTAGGTAAATGTAGTCAGAGTTTTATAGATCTGATCCAAATTCTTTTTCCTTAAAGAATAAATAAGCATGAGAAATGCCTTCAGTATAATAACTTTTATTTAAATACCCTAACAAGCCACTGTCAGTGATTTAGAATAGGACCATGTACCAGGAATTACACTAATATTAAGATGGAACTAATTCACTTGTGTCTAAGAAAGTGACTGTTCATTGTGGTAGGAGAGCCAGCTTTTTAGCTGGTGGCATGATGTCATATGTAACTTAATTTCTCTGGGGGGAATGAGGTTTATTATAGTCAGATGATTTATTGAATGGCCTATTAAGTATGTATAGTGCAGTACTGAGAATTACAATGCCTACTATGAAATATTTGAGAAGTTCATAGTCCACTGGAAATAAATGCTTCTACAGATGGAGGTGAAGTAACACTGACTTATCTTGTTTACATATAGTTGTCTGCATGTTGTCTCTCCAGTTAGATTGGGATCTCTTTTTGCTTTTTTTTTTTTTTTTTTTTTTGTATATTTGGCAATCAGAATAATGCCTGGTACACAGTAAGCTCTTAATTAATGCTTATTGTTGACTGATTGAAAAAAATATTGTTATGAGCCCGAGTTGTCAGGAAAGACTTAATGACAGAATTAATATTTCAAAAGATTATGAAATTACAGATTTAACCTTTCCTTCTGTGATCTGAAATGTCATTTAGTCTGAACACTGCATTTACAAATAAGGAAATTGAGGCACAAAAGAAGTAAAATTACTTAGCACAGGTAACATAGCCATTGGGCATCAGATAGTGGATTTTGAATATAGGTTTTTGATTGTAAAGCCATTAACCTTAAACCTACCTCTTAAAAATGTTCCCTACCTGGAATTGAATTTTGGCAGTATGGAAATAAGAGTTCAAGTTTATAAAGATCTAAGATTTGGATTATGGAAAAGGAAAAGGAAATGGAATTCTGGGAGGTATAGGTCTGAACATGAAAGAATTAGAGAAGAGTTTTGTTGAATAGTAGTCATAAGTTGAGGTTGGAAAGGTAGCTGGAATTGAGGACTTTATTCTGAAACTAATACTGAAGTCATTGAAGATTTTTAATCCAAGTGAATCATAACAAAAACTATTTTTGAAACATTAATCAATTGGGATATGCTGGAGAGATGGAAGTTAGTAAGAAAATAGTATAGGACACCAATTAAGAATGTTATTCTCCAGATGTGATTAGAGACTGAACTAGGATACTTATTTTTTTAGAGAGGAAAGAAATTCAGATGAAGAAGATATTCTGAAGGAAGAATCAATAAGGTTTAGTGACTAAATGACTACAGGATCCAAAGGAAAGAGGGAAGGAATCAAAGGTGAGCAATGGAGTTTTGAAGCAAAAAAAAGCAAGTCAGAAGCAAGCCCTGAGTCATAGAAGATGCTGGATTTGTTTTTAGACATTTAAGAGAAGGATGTCAAAATCACCATTTTGATCATATGGCCTGATATTCAAAAATAAAAGTTGGCTTTAAGGAAATGGAGAGTTCTTGAGAAATTCTGAAAAAGGAATTCTCTGTGAGGAAGAAAATGGAGAGGCTTTTAAAAGAGACCCTTGAGCCTGCACAGGGAGCTGTCCAATAAAGGTCAAATTCTGACAGTACCTATGCAAAAGGCAGAAGAATCAAAGGTACTTAACTAAGGTGACTATAAAAGAGTAGAATTGAGATTTTCTAACAAGGTAAATAAAGAGGAATTTTTAAGTTTTGTGGGGCAAGAAGAATAAGGGTAGAGGGAGTTGTATCCATCACATAGAAATATTATAACTATTGTTACAGTTACAACTATTGTTACTATTCTTTCCCTAAAATGTTTCTCTGATACTTCATCCTGTAATAGAGAAGGCCTTGGATTTTGAAAGGATACCCAGAGGAGACAGAAAGCACCCCGTAGATGGTAGCTGAAAGAGTTTCAATTATGGAACTGTCCTAAAGATCAACTTAGATGAGTTTTGACCATCATATGAAAGCTACTACTATGAGATACGCTTTTTCACCAGGATAGTTATTTTTTTAAATTTTATAATTATAATTTTTTGACAGAATATATGCATGAGAAATTTTTTTATAACATTATCCCTTGTAATCATTTTTCCAAATTATCCTCCCCTCCTCCACTCCCTCCCCCCGATGACAGGCAATCCCATACATTTTACATGTGTTACAATATAACCTAGATACAATATATGTGTGTAAATCCCATTTTCTTGTTGCACATTAAGTATTAGGTTCCGAAGGTGTAAGTAACCTGGGTAGATAGACAGTAGCGCTAACAATTTACATTCACTTCTGTAGGCAATTACTAAGTAAAGCATTGGTAGTAGGAAGAAAGGTTTTACTCAGTTCTTGCTCTCAAGGAGTTTATATTCTGATTATGGGGCTGATGTGTACACCAGTGATGTCAAATTTATATATAAATGTAAGCCACTGAATCATACATAGGATCCCTGAAGGCAGCATATTAATTTAGGAAACCACATATTAACATTATTTATGTACTATTGTGTTTTTATTTATTTGTTATATATTTTCCAATTATATTATCCTCTTGTTTTGTACTGTTTGGGTAACAGACCAAATGTTTGACACTTGTGACATATACAGACAACAGTTCTGCAAAGGTTAAGACAGTATACCACAAAGTTCAGATAGAGAGAGAACAGTGTCTGACAAGCTTCTTGAAGGAGGCTGGTAACTGAATGGAAGTGTCTGGAAGGCAGAAAGTGAAGGGAAAAAAGAAAAAGAAAAAAGAAGCTTCCAAGCAAAGAAAGTATACAATAGTAGAGTGAAAAACATTTAACTAATCCTGTTTGGGTTGAAATACAAAGTAAAGATGGGGTAAAATATTGTCTTAATAAGTGTGGGAAAGTAGGTTGGATAATAGAGAACATTCAAGGTTTTCATAGCCCTTGACTTATAGCTCATTGGATTCTCTAACAGCCCTGAAAGGTCAATACAAACAATCATTATCTCCATTTTGCTGGGGGAGAGAAACTGAGGTTAAGAGCAATTGTGTAACTTGTGGAGGATCTAACAGATATTAAATGGAGTTCTATCCCCTAGGCCAGATTGTGGAAAGCTTAAATGCCAATCTAAGAGTTTGTTAGTTAGTGGGAAATAAATGAAGATTTGGGGGTAGAGGAATAAAATTATCAAAGCAAAATTATGACAGAATGGATTATCAGCAGAAAGACTAGTGAGGAATCTATTAAGAAAGAAGCCTCAGCTATTTGGAGAATGGATTGGAAGAGAGAAGACAAGGAAAGGGAGTAGATGTTGAGAGTCCTGGGCAGATGGAAATGATTAATTCATTTTGCATATATTGAGGTTTTAGTGTTGATGAGTTTTTGTTGTTCAAATGTTTTCAGTTGTGTCTGACTCTTTCTGACCCTTTCTAATCAGCAAGGTACTGGAGTGCATCAATTTCCTTCTCCAACTTATTTTATAGATGAAGAAACTGAGGTAAATTGAATTAAGTGACTCACCCACAGTCTTAACACAACTGGTAAGTGTCTGAAACTGGATTTGAACTTCCTGATTCATGGTTCAGTGGTTTATCTATTGTACCACCTACTTTAGAATCATTACTATTATTATTGATTAGTGAATTCTTAGCTATGAAATAATAAAGGAACTAGGAGAAGGCCTCCAGACGCTTTATTAGGAGTTATAGAAAGATAAAGGACAAAAATCATCCAGAATTCAAAGAGAGGAATGTATTGTGATCTGGGTACATAGATAAGTAGGGGGACTTTACCTCCAAAAATGAAATTTGGATTTCTTGAAGTATATATTGGGGCAGATGTATATTAGATGATGGAAAAAGGTAAGCCTACACAATTTCTGCTTATTTTTTCTCTGTCATTGGGAACAAATCCTTAAAAAGTAGCACGATAGATAGAGCACTGGACTAGTAATCAGGAAGACCTGAATTCAAATCTTGCCTCAGACACTTACCAGTGTGTGTTTCTGGGTAAATCATTTGATTTCTCTTAGCCTCAATTTCATCATCTGAAGCTGGTGATAATAATGGCACCTCCCTCACAGCATAATTGTGAAGATCAAACAAAATGACTTGTAAAGGACTTTACAAATCTTAAAGTGCTATTAATGTTACCTAGGTATTATAAGAAAGAGGGAATTTAAACCTTTAGCAATTGAGGAGATAATGGTAATGAAGTCACAGGAAATGAAGTCATGTGGTTCATTGTTTATAAATTGTTTTTGTTTAAAACAATCTGTTCTGGAGATAGAGAATTGTCCCTGAAGTCTCTTGAGTTCAGATCTAAGCTCAGACATATACTAGTTGAGTGATCCTGGGCAAGTCACAGTTGTTTTGCTTGCAATAGGCTTTACCTAAAAATCTATGGAGATGGGAGAAGTTAGCTATCCCAGAAGGATCTGATCCACATTATTCCTCTAGCTCCAGGACCCTCCAAAAGATATGCACACAGAATGCTTATTTTAGCTAAGAAACACACCTTTTTAGGCATTGTCAGGAACTGTTGTGACTACCCACAAAAATTCTAAATAAAGGATCACATATAATTGGAACTTGAGTTCATTTAGGCCAAATTTTGTTTCATTTTCCACCCTCCGTTCAATTATTTGGTACATTTCTAAGCTTCAGTAATATATACAGTATGGGGAGAAATACCATGGTTCGTGGTTTGCACAAACTTCTGTAGTATGTGGCTGTAACTTATTAATCTACTGTCTTCTCTGGTCATAGATTTTATGAAATCATTCTGCTACTTTTTTGGTGTAATCCCTAGTTGCTAATGTGTTGTTGCTTACTTGCATCCAATGTGTGCGACTCCATTCCTTTAGATAACTTTCAACTTTATATCTTTGGAAATTGGTATTCTGTGACCTGTAGCTATATGGTATTGCCAGAAGAATAATGATAAGGTGTTTTTTTTTGTTTGTTTGTTTTGTTTTTTCAGGGATAAATGTAAACTACAATGTGATTTCTGAAAGCAGTCTAGTCTCAGTTTATTGTAATATTGGTCCTGGATGAATTGACTGATAAATTAGCTTTATATATTGTTGGTTTAACTGTCTATCATTATCTAGACAATAGACATTTTAATACATGGTTTTTTTTTTAGAAAGTTAGGGAAACTTATATGTAGTTTTAGATTTCAAGGAGTTGATGTCATTAATAGATTATCACTTATAAACAAGAACTTCTGGAGAACTTTATCTTTTATAGAGAATCCTTTTAATATTTCTGTATTGTCTTGGCCATCATCATGGCACTGGGAAACACCTTAGGAGAATATATGTTTTTCTCTTTTTTTTACACTTGGTATTAGTAATAATCAGAATGCTATGACAGGAACAATAACTCAAGATTCTATACCACTAAAACTATTCTAGTTTTTTTTCCTTCAAAGATAAGGAACCCATCCTTAAAACTTAATTAAGTTGGAGACTAAAGCTCAGGCCATTACGGTAATTTTTTTGGTGGCCTAAGTAACAAAAAAAAGTGCATCAAGGAGTCAACAGATCTTCCCTCTGGTTTTTGACCAGCAAATTATCATGGCTAACCTGTAGCCAAAGACATTAAATCCACCTGCATAAATGCTGTATTCTTTTTTTTTTTCTTTTCCTATAAAGGTTTTTGTTTTTAAAACATATGCACAGATAATTTTTCAACATTGACCCTTGCATAGCCTTGTGCTTCAGATTTCCCCTCCTTACCCTCACCCCCTTTCCTAGAAGGCAAGCAATTCAAGATATATACATGTTAAAACATATGTTAAATCCAATATGTATAAACATATGTATAAAATTCTCTTTTTGCACAAGAAAAATCAGATCAAAAAGGAAAGAAAATGAGTAAGAAAATAAAATGTAAGCGAATAACTTCAAAAAGAGTAAGAATGTTATATTGTGATCCACATTCAGTCCCCACAGTCCTCTCTCTGGGTATAGATGGCTGTCTTCATCACAAGATCTCAATGTTTTTCTTTCTTTCTTTTTTTCTTTTTCTTTTCTTTTTCTTTCTTTCTTTTTTTTTTCAAAGGCAATTGGGGTTAAGTGACTTGCCCAGGGTCACACAGCTAGGAGGTGTTAAGTATCTGAGGTCAGATTTAGATTTGAACTCAGGTCCTTCTGACTTAAGGATGCTCTAACCACTGCTCAACCTAGCTGCCCCCCCCCCCCTTAATGCTGTATTCTTGATCAATATTCTTTCCCAGCTATGATCAAGTTAGCCTCTGGGGGGCTTATTTCATCCTTTTCTTGAATCTGAATTTACCCATCTTGGGCCTAGACTGCAAGAAATGCCGATCTCTGTTGTTATTATGCAAAAGAAGTAGCAAAATGATATCATTGGTTATATGATCAGAAAAGAGAGGCAAAACATAATTCCTACCCTCAAGAAAATTACTGTCTAATGGAAGAGATTGCAAGCTAACTTAAATGTACAAAAACACTTTATGGGGGAGTGAGGAGAGGAAGAATTAGAAGTAACCAACAGAGAGAAGGCACTAGAAATAGGAGGGGTTGAGAAATAAGATTTCTACAGAAAATAAGATTTTAATTGAGACTTCAAGGAAGCCAGGACAGCTGAGTGGCACAAAATGACTCATATTTTTTAATTGAAATCTAGTCTCAGACACTTATCAACAATGGGACCCTGGACAAATCACTTAACCCTATTTGCCTCAGCTCCTTCATCTGTAAAATGAATTGGAGAAGGAAATGGCAAATCACTCCAGTATCTTTGCCAAGTCTCAAATGGTTTTATAAAGAGTTAGACATGACAGAACAACAAACAAGGGAGCCAAGGAAGACAGGAGGAAGAGATGATGAGAGAGGGCATTTCAGGCATTGAGGACAACTAGAGAAAATGTCCAGAGCAGACAGGTAGAGAAACAGAAATTAGATTGTTGTCATTTGATGGAAGAGTAGGGGGGTGTTTGTCATAAGAAGGGGACAAAAGGATAGTTAAGTTATTATGAAGAACTTTGAGTACCAAACAGAGGATTTTATATTTGATTCTGGAGGTGATGGGTAGCCACTAGAGATTATTGAGTAGAAAGCTGAAATAGACTAACCACAGTTAATAAGTGTCTGAGTCAGGTTTGGAACTCAGGTCTCCTAAGTCCAAGTCTGCTGAGTCAAATATATTTAATAATTTAATTGTTTTTCTCATCTTTTGGAGATCCCTAAATGGCATCAGGTCACCTGATCTGGTCCTATATCCCTGGGTACCGAAACAGCTTATAGATGTGATTTCTGAGGAAGAGATGTGTTGAAGAGGCAGGAACTGATTTTCTGAAAGGGGAAGAAGCTGGTCTTGGGAATGTACAGTTTGACATCATGCCCAGCAGAGTTCTAGAACATATTCATCACTGGATGATTTGCAAACATTTAGGAAGGGAAGCAGTTATTCCTTTAAACTGCCTTAGCTTTGTGAAAAACAAGTCATGAAAAATGAACTTACTAGGATCAGAGACATACTAAGTATTAGGAGGGACCCCATCCAAACCCCAAGTTTTATAGGTTGGGGAAAGTAAGGTTCTGATGAATGACTTTTCTAAACAAATCAAAGAATTAATCCCATGGTCCTCTACTTCCAATCCAGCGCTCTTTTCTTTATACTGGTAGTTCGGAGAACTAGTCACCATGTCAGTTGAAAACCTTTTGCAATATCTTTGTGGACAATAGGCCAGATGAAAAGAGAGTAGGATATTCCTTGGAGGCATTTCACCTAGATGGTGGTGCAGGGGACCTGGAGTTAGGAAGACCTGGGTTTAAATCCAGTCTCAGACACTTACTAGCTGAGTAATCCAGAACAAGTCACTTAACTCCTGTTTGCCTCAGTTTATCATTTGTAAAATGGGGACATATAGAGAAGGAAATGGCATACCATTCCAGCATCTTTCCCAAAAAATCCTCATTGACTTTGTCCATGGGGTCAAATAGAGTCAAACATGACTAAACAATAAGTGAAGAGAAAAGCAAAGCATTTTTTATAACTTGAATAGTGGAGCATTCTAACAGTTGATTACATTTTTCTTAGGAGTTTTGATGTGATCAGTTTTTTTCTTGTGTATATATATATATATATATATATATGCACATACATACATATGCAGTAAGACCTGAGAATGAAATCTGGCAGTCAGGTCAGGGAGGTGAGGAGAATATTTTCTTTTAAATTTAATCAAAGAATAAATAAGTACTGAAGTACCCTACAAAAATGAAATCAAGTGTTCTCACATAGTTGATGTCCCCATATCATCATTTCTAAGATAACTATATAGTGAGGCTGCTGACTGCCTCAAATATATACATGCACACATGTGTGTGTATATCAGGTATATATGTATGCATATATGTGACTTCTGCATACTCATATATGTTTGTATATACACGTGTGTATATATCTCCCGAGCACCAATATGAAAGATGTTGGTTGCTGGGATTGTTACATAATAACCAAAGGAAAACCAAGAGAGTATGGCAAAAATGCAATAAGCACTTGAACATGAGAGTTAACTTAGATCTAACCATCATTTTTTGGAGTGGGTAGGAGATAGAGGTTGATATTTCATTTTCAAAATTGTTTCTTCTTGAAATGAAAACAAATGATAAATTCTTTTCATAACTCTGTTTTGAATCTTTCCCCCCTTAAATTCAGTATATTATATAAAACAGTAGGGATGCAAAATTTTTAATTCCCCAGTACCTATCTTCAAAGTATACACTAAGAGAGATCTTGAAATAAACTTAAAGGCTGAATTTTCATTTATCAATCCATACCAGAGTAAACTCATTTGAAAGTTATAGAGATTACGTAAACAAACAAACAAAACAGAAAATCCAGTGATTTTCACAGACAAATCAAGAAGAAAAATCATTGTTGTTTTTGAATAAAATAAATGATCCTTGCTTTCCATGTGAACCAAAAAATTAAAAAGCATGAATTGTTCAGGTAATGGTTCATCAGGAAGTTGCAAAGTAATACTTTTAATACATCCTCCTGTGGAAGTAACCATGACTACAACTTCATAGATTTTTAATTAAAGTGGGAAATTAAGAATAATATTTTATGGCTATTTATGGTATTCTTTATATCCTGCTATCCCATGGAACCTTCTCCTTTTTTATTAATTATTTTTAAATTTTTGAACTTAAACACAACAAATAATAAACATTTTTCATATGCAAGACAACTAGGTAGGCAAGCATTAGACTTGGAATCAGGAAGACCTGAGTTCAAATTTATCTTCAGATAAATATATATATACATATATATGTATATATACATATGCATATATATATTCTATATCCTCTGTGTGTGTATATATATATATATATTTTTTTTTTTTTTAAATATTGTAGTAATCCTCTTTTTTTCCCCCTGAAAGTCCACTTAGAAACCTTTCATCTCCCTTTCCCTTCCCCCATTGAAAGAAAAGAAAAACAAAACTCTTGTAAGCAAAACAAATGCCCATTTTGGCTACTTCTGAAAATGTCTCCTGCAGAGTCTGTTGCTTTCTGTGACAGCTAATTTCCAAGAATTCTGCTGAATAAAGCATGAAACATTTCTTCCTCCAGTAATAACTACAGCAGGATGTTTAGAAGAAGAGGCTCTTTTAAAATAAAATGTTTTGAGTGAGAGATTTCAATTTTTTTTCCCTTTTTCTTTACCATGTTCATTTATAATAGGGGTTGTAATTTTCTACCAATCTGCGTAATGACAGAGTTGGAAGATAACTCATGGGTTGTCTGTTCTGAACCATGGAAAAGTGGATTGAAGGCTGCTTTCAAAGTCGCTGTGACTTCGAGCCTACACAACTACCTTCCCTCGCCCATACACATGTATATTGGTTTTTACTCTGGACAACTCCCTTGACCATTCCATGTACACAGGAAACTCTACTTGGTAGTAGAGTGAAAAGAGCTTTTGAATTATAAGGCCTGGATTCTAATCTTACCTCCCATGCTTAGTAATTGTGTGGCTTCAAGCAGGGGACTTCCCTCACCTTAAGTTTACTCTTCTGCAAAATCAGAGACTTCTGATGCTTCTTTGAGCTCTGTGTTTATATTCCTGTAAATAAGAAATTTCTGTACAACTTCCCTGACAAATGGTCCTTCATGCTTCATGTGAAGACCTCTTTGATTAAGAAACACCCCTACTTGTCTAGAAGTCCTCTCTATTGTTCCTAGTTCTGTCTATTGGGGTCAAGAACAAAGCTAACCCCTTTTGTATATGCTTGTTCTTCAATACTTGTGACAGTTCCTCCAGCAGGTTTTTTTTTTTTTCTTTTCCATCTTAAATCCTTAGTGCCCCCATTCTCTTGGTCCAGTTTCTTTGGCTACGCTGCATTCTATGTTTTCTTCCTAAAATATGGCAGTAATTACCAGATCTAAACATTATTTTCCAAATATCATTAGACAGAGGCAGAAGACACCAGGACTATCACTTCCTCTGTTCTGGGAACTGAGCTTCTATTAATATAATTTGAGATTGCATTAACTTTTTTGGCTGAAATTTTGTTGAATCATTTTGAATTTGCAGTTTGCTTAAACTCCCCCAATCTTTCACATGGGCTGTTGTCCAGCCATATTACCTTATCTGGCTTTTTTTTTTTTTTTTTTTTTTTGGTTGTTTTTGCATTTTTGAATATGTGCAGACTTTTTTTTTTTTTTTTTTTTTTTTTTACCCATTTGAGAATTTACATGCCGCTCTATTATATTTCATTTTATTGGGTTCAACCTATCTTTTTAGACTATGGTGATAACATGTATCATCTGCTTTATTAGCCAGTTAACTCTCCCATCTTTTTTCGAACTCCTTGTCAGGTCCATCTTAATTGCCCCCAAAGTAAAGAAGAAATTATTGAGACTGAGTTGAGGCTGATCTAATCTTTAGAAACAAAACATTTTATCTGCTTCTGACAGTTCCCCATCAGCGTTAGGCTGCAGAGTTTCTGTAGTTATAAGCTGGGAAACATGAGGCGTTGGCCTGTTCTTACAAGAATGAATGATCCTGTGAAATAAGACACAATTACATCATGTTAATTTAACCACTCTTGTTGGCTTCAGTAAGTACGATATACAGTGGTACTCAGAAGGGATCTTCACAAAAGCAAATTGTGAATATCTTGGGCATTTCTACCAGAATTCACCCTTTATTCTCCTACCCCATGCCAGTGTTCTACCTTTCCCCAATTCTAAATTTAGTCATCTTTAATGCTAAGTGCTAGCTGCAATTTTCTGGAATGTCTTTCCCCTCTATTACACACAAACATTTCTCAAAGTTTTGCAGCAATTCAATGAGAAAACATACATGAAACACAGACCCCTAGACTTCCCAGTCTTCCTGTATTATTTTGGGCCTACCTTTTTGATTTCTCTTTCCTTCCTCAAAAGTACAAGCACTGAGGAGTAGAAGAGGAAGAGAAGAGATAATAGGAGGGAAAAAGAAGGGACTTTCCCTATATAGTGTTACAGTGCCAACAGCTTAGTTTATATTTTATAATTTTAGACAGAAAACCTGTTTTTGTAATTAATGCAAACATTACTCTGTGATTCATTCTTTTCAAGAGAATCTTGATTCTTGGAGTGTTCTATTTACAATTATAAAATTTTGCTGACATTAATATTGCTTACCTTAAGATTTTTTAGGACTGGTTTATCACAATAGATTTGTCTTAATTAGGAAAAAAAAAACTTTTTAAAGCTTCTGATTTTAACTGTCTTGTGCCCCTTGTAGACTGCTGGTAGACTGTTCAACTACTAGCTTGTTGTTTGCTTGCTCACTTGTGCTTTCTCTGTCTCTTTGTCTCTCTGTCTCTGTCCTTTTTCCTACTCACACACACACTTTAGATGTTGAAGGAACCTTAGAAGCCATTGAGTTTAATCTCTCGTTTCTCATTTTACTGATGAGGAAATCAAATTTAAATGGCTTGTCAAGTCAAATGACTTGTCGGGATAATAGCTAAAAACTTTCTGAGGCAAGATTTGAAATCCTTTCTTGCTGACTCAAAGCCAATACTCTATGTCAAATGGCTGCCTCTAAATTTTGTGCTTTGTAGAATGTTGAACACATCATGGAAACCCAACACATTTAGTAGAAGTAATATAGTAATAATTCTGATGGCATATATGAAATTGGTTGGGTTGCATGATACTACAGAATATCAATCAGATTTATAACAGCTTATTAGGAACCCATTTTTAAAAAGCCCAATGGATGCCCCAGATGTTTGTTTAACTGAAAGTTCACCACTCTATATCACAAGGCAGCCCAGCTATGTAATAACTATGTATTGTAATATATAGCAATGTAATAACTAAAATTGGAGTCCAAGGACCTCTGAATTCCATCTTAATTTTTCTTACATTGTGACTCTGGGAAAAAAAAAGTCACATGGCTCTTTTCAACAGTGAGGTAATTTAGGTTAATTCCAATGATCTTGTGACGAAGAGAGCCATCTATACCCAGAGAGAAGATTGTAGGGACTGAGTATGGATTACAACATAGTATTTTCACATTTGTTGTTGTTTTCTTACATTTTGTTTTCTTTCTAATTATTTTCCTTTTTGATCTGATTTTTCTTGTATAGCATGATAATTATGGAAATATGTGTAGAAGAATTGCACATGTTTAACATATATTGCATTACTTGTCTTTTAGGCAAGTTTTTAGCTTTTAGGGAAGGAGATGGGAAAAGAGAGGGAGAAAAAATTGGAACATGAGGTTTTACAAGGGTAAATGCTGAAAATGATGCATATGTTTTGAAAATAAAAAAGCTTTAAAACAAAAAAAAAAAAAAAAAAAAAAAGGACCACAAATGGAAAGTCAAAGTTGGGGGAGGGTGGAAAAAATAGGTAAGTGAATACTTTGTTGGTTGAGACACATCCATTTTGGAAAGCAATATGGAATTATCCAAAGAAAGTAATAAAAAATGTTCATAGCCTTTAAAAAAAGTAATGTAAAACTTGTTTTTACATATAATTGAAAAATATAGGATATTACTAAAAAAAAGTAGAGGGTGCATAGCTGAGACTAGTAGGAAATAAGACTGGAGATAGGTCAATCATTCAGTTAATAATTGATTGATTGGAAATATGTGATATGTATTCAATATTTCTGTAGGATGCTATTTCTTGATATCATCTAAGACATCTAGGCCCCTTGCTGTATAGGGCAGTTAAGGAAATAATTAGCTCTTGATTTGAATTCAGGAAAAAGGTAAAATTTGGTAGGCAGTAAGCCAGTCTTAATGTGCTGCAAGAACTGGGTTTTATTCAGATATTCATTCATTTTTAATTTACTTTAATTTAATTTAAAGTACTGGCAATGATGGCACATTAGCAGGACTTCAGTAAATAGAAGATGTGCTGGGACCTGTAGACTCTAACCCTCTGGTATGCATTGAAGCAGATAGAAAGGTGCTGCCTTTGGAATCAAACTCTTGAGTCAGATGTTTACCATCTGAATGACTTTAGATAAGTCACTTAATTTCTCTGGTCATCTGTTTTCTCAACTATAAAAGGAGGAGTTTGAACTAGTTGCCTGAAAAGTCTCTTTCAGGCTTAAATCTCTATGTCTATGAACTTTGACCATTAGCTCTTAGTTATACTTTTTAAAATAGGCTTTATTGCTATTAAGATCATCGAATATCAATATGGAAGTTGTAAGAAGCAGCTTATTTTAGTAGAATAAACTTTTAAACTTACCAGTATTATCTTCAGCTTCACTCCTTCCTATCTTTTCAGTTTGTAGATGTAATAAAACCTGTCTTTCTATTCTTTATACAAGACACTCCATCTCCTGAGTCTGTATTTTCATTATTGTCCCTCCCCAGTCATCTCCTTTTTTTAGTTTCCCTGACTTCAGGTCTGAGTTAAAAATCACATCTTCCCTAAGAAGACATTTCCAGGACAACTTAAATAACTTCTCTCTGAAACTACCCCCAAGTTTATTATTTTCATATTGTCTGTCCTATTATCTTGCGAGCTCCTTGAGCTTGTTTTTGTTTTTGCCTTTATATCCCTGGTACTTAGCACAGTGCCTTGCATGTAGTAGTTGTTTAATAAATGCTAGTTAACTAACATTTAAAAAAATAATCTGGTTCATTTTTGTTGGATAATTTTGAAAGTTTTTGTCTTGCTATTCCCCATGTTATCAAAAAGGATCTAAGTCCCCAAAAGGAGGCTTTCTTCTTAAGTTCCCAAAGAATACCATGTCCATCTTGAAGAAGACAGGGAAGGAGGGATGTTTTTCCTTTCTCACTTTCGAAATCCTTTCATTTCTTCTTTTCAGTTCCAGAATGGCAGAAGAGGATCATTACATATTGAGAATGCATGAACAAGTAAGTGTTGGAATGATAGTATCAAAACAGTTTTCTTAATTATGTTTAAAGAATTAATATTGGCTTATTAAAAATAAAATAAAAGTCAGTACTGTTAATGACTAAGTTCAGTGGAAATTTGTCAGAGTCAAGGGGTCTACAAGCATTTAGTAATTGTTTACTATGTCCTAGCCTGTGGTGAGGTGGAAGGGTGGGATGGGGAGAGTTGTGGAAGGAGGGGCAAGACAATATGTAGATAACTAACTATGCATGTGCAAAATATCTAGGGTGTCTCAAGAGTTGTGGTGTGTTTCTATGATATAAATGGTAAGTCATCTCAGATGGAAGGCAACTAGTAATAGGGTGAATGGGAAAAGGTCTCTTAAAGAAGGTGGGATTTGTGCTGTCTTTTTTTAAATTAATTTTTTTTTTTTTTTTTTTTTTTTTGATGTGAGGCAACCAGGGTTAAGTGACTTGTCCAGGGTCATACAGTTAGGAAGTGTTAAGTATCTGAGGTCATATTTGAACTCAGGTCCTCCTGACTTCAGGATTGGTACTGCATCATCTAATGGCCCTTGTGCTGAGTATTGAAGGAAGCTACAAACTACAAGAGGGGATGTGTGAAGAAGAGCATGAATAGGATACAGGGTGAAAAGATGGAATGTTTGAGAGTAGGGAAAAACCTAGAATCTCCGAATCATAGAAAATATTCAGAGGAGTAAAATATAGAAGACTGTAAGAATTAATGAATACTACAAAGGCAAATTCATGGCTTCCAAATTATTGCACACACAAATTTCTATTATGATGCAGTAAAAGAAGCAGCCAGATGATTTAATGGAGAGAGAGCTGGGCCTGGAGACAAGAAGGTCTGAGTTCAAAAGTATTTATTTATTTATAGTAGCTTTTTATTTTTCAAAATACATGCAAAGGTAGTTTCAACATTTACCCTTGCAAAACCTTGTATTCCATATTTTTCTCCCTCCCTCCCTCTAGCTGTATAATCCTGAGCAAGTCATTTTAACCTCTATCTGCCTCAGTTTCCTCAACTATAAAATGGGGATTATCATAGCATCTACCTCCCAGAGTTTTGAGGAACAAATGGAATAATAATTATAAAGTGTTTAATACATTGCCTGGCACATACTAGCCTCTGTATAATGCTAGGTGGCATAGTGGCTAGAGGGCCTGCCTGGAGTTTGTAGAACGCATCTTCCTGAATTTAAAATCTGGCCTCAGACACTAGTTATGTGACTCTAGGTAAGTCACTTAATTTTGTTTGCCTCGGTTTTCTTATCTGTAAAATGACCTGGAGAAAGAAATGGCAAACTACTCTAGTATCTTTGCCAAGAAAACCCCAAGTGGGATCACGAAGAGTTGGGCATGACCAAAACAACTCATTAAGAACAATATTTACTTTTTCCCCCCCCACATCTACTCCCCATATAAAGTTAATTTCTATTCCTTTGTGGTGGCCAATTCATATTTTAGCTTTTATTATGTCTAATGTGGCCCAGCCTTTCTCTCTACCATTCAATTCAAGACCAGTTACAAGTTAGTTTCTTTAACAGTAGAAGCCCTGGAATTTAAAGGTAATGATCTGAATTAGTAATATTAAATTGATATAACCTATAAAATAGGTAATTCCAGTGCTAATTAAAAAACCACATACATACAAATAACTCATTGAATATTCTCTTACCTCATTTTAAAAAAATATTTATATGTGTATTTATTCATTTTCTTTTTTTCTTACCTCATTTTTATAAATACTTCCTTATATCTCTAATTTTGTAACCATATCTCATTTGGCCCTTATAATGACACTATAAAGAACTAGAGTCTTCCATATACAAATGAGAAAAGGAATAATCAGAGGCATGTCTATCCAATAAGTAGCAAAACCAGGAATGAAACAAGACAGAAAACAATGTCAAAAAGCAAATCTAAGAAGGTCTTATAAATTCATTTTCCAAAAAAGCAAAATGAGCTCTCTTACTCTTGTTTGGATTAAAAAAAAATACAATTTTCTTAATAGTACTGTGTTTAATTAGACAGTCAACAAGCATCTATTAAATACCTACCATGTACACCATACTAAGTGATGAGGATGCAATAAAAAGATATTCCATACCCTCAAGGAACTCCTTGTCTAATGGAGGCGACCATAGGTAGGTGTGTGTGTGTGTGTGTGTGTGTGTGTGTGTGTGTGTGTGTGTGTAGGATAAACCTTAATTTTAATGCCTTCCCTCTGAGATTAACCTAAATTTATTTTCTCTGTGATGTATTAAAAAAAAAATAAAAGTTATCTTGTAAAAGTGAAAATTACCTTTCACAGACTTAACAATTTTTTTAAAGTGGGGAAATGGGGTAGGCCCAGGAATGCCTTCTTTGATTGTGATGTGACAGACACTTGGCTACTCAGAATTTAGGCACCTTGGTTTTACCTTTCACTTTTAATATGCTGCTTTGACAATTAAAGGTGAACCCTAACCCATGTATAAGGACTATTCTGCTTGGTATAAAACCATGTTTTCCTGCCTAAACACAGGAAATCTTTTTATCAATAAAAGATGGTTGGCCCTCCAAAAACTGCTGGGGAGACATTCATTTTGAAAGTGCCTCTTATGTGGGCATCTTTACCCTCACTAGCAACAAGGGTGGAGCATTTCCTTATCTTTCTTCTCTTGAGGGGGAAGGGCCCTTTGAAGATGTGTATTTAGGAGTATGTACATTTTCTTTTTCTTTTTTCTTTTCTTTTTTTTTTTTCCTAAATTCTGGAATCAATGCTTCATACTTAAAAATCAGCAATTTACCTTAAGGATAGCAGCTAATGAGCTGATCCAATATTGATTCCTTCCATTCCTTACCAGGGAAACTTTGGAATGTGTGGCACACCATGGGTTGGCTCTTCCCTTCAGTCTTGTCCAGCTCAATTTGTAGCTCTTCTAGAAAGGTCATTTCTTTTACATCTACAGCCAAGCTGAGATGTCCGATCTTTTAACTTCAGCCAGGGTCATTCTGAGTTTTCACGTTGCTATTCCACTTAATTTCAAAAAGAATCCAAGCCTTAAGGCTTCCACTTAAGTGGAAGGCTAGACATAGAAATTAGAGAGTACTACATGATAGATATTACCTGCATGGTCCTTAGGAAATTAAAATATATATTTTTCACAAGTTTTTATATTGTTTGGTGTTTCAAAAAATATATATACATCCATTCTTACAGTATTTTAGATACTTCAAACTTAACGTTTTAGGGCATACTAGAAGAAATAGTGGTTTAATTTATTTTTAAATGGCTTTTATTTCAGATGTTTCAAATGGAACCTTATAATATTGGGATAAATGCAATTCTTAATAGTACAGGATTACTTCCAGCAGAGATACCACTGACAACAGGTAAGACATCCTTCTTCCTCTGTAGAATTAAGTTTATTTGAGAACTGTAGTTATTTTCTTCCTTCCCTTTCCCTTTTCCTTCTCTTTTCCCTGTTCTTTCCTTTCCCTGGTCCTTCTCTTTCCTTTCCCCTTTCCTCTCTCTTTTCCTTTTCTTCCTTCCTTTTTCTTTTCATTTTCCTTTCCTTCCTTTCTGTCCTCCCTTTCTTTTCTCTCTTTCCTTTCCTTTCTCTTCTTCCTCCTTCCCTTCCTTCCTTCTTCCTTTTTCAGGTGTCCCTAAATATTCTGCTTTAGAAATTCAAGGATTTGCTTGAAATAGAACTAGCTTATTCAAATACTAATGATTCAGAGCATTTTTGCCAAAATTGGCCTGAATAAAAGTGCATCAGCTATATTATTCATGGTACACATAAATCATGGTTATTAATGTTCCTCGTTAACCCATGGTTTTGTACCTTGGATGCCCACTGGGTCCAGATTACCTTCCTTCCCTTCTTTCTAGCTCCATTTTTCTTTTCAGCTTTGTTTCTCAAGCTTTTTTCTAAAAAAGATTAATTTCTATTTAATTGTGCTGTTAACCATACCTTCAACAGCATCACCATTTTCCTTTTCTCCTAATTATTTGGCGTTAAGGCCAATATTAACATCATCCCCATCTTCTCCTGTAGCTAATCCTCCCTCTGGTTCCTTGAGTGCACAGGATTTCTAGAAAGCCACTCCATGAGAAAATCTTACTCCTTTGTAGCAGTCAGATCATAATGTATCTTTTATTATCTCTTCTGTGGCCTAACTTTCCAACCAGTACTACTTAATTCAAATTTGTGCTAGATTTCCAGATTTCTACCAATTTGCTTCTAATTCCAAACCTTCTTTGATCACTTCTGCCTCCTCCCATTTCATTTTTTTCTTTCTGCCAGGGATCCTCTGAGAAACTTTTTTTATTTCTCTTTCTTCCAGAATTTCTCTGGTTATCATGGTATTATGCAGTTGGCCATTTGTTCCTATCATAGGAGACCTGTCCTCTGCTTTATTGTAAAGCTAGATAAAATATCCAGAATCGTTACAGTTCTCCATCTTCATTTTATTCTCCTCCCATTCTCAATTGCACTTTTGCTAGATCTTCTATCTAACTCACATTTTTTAAATGGGGTCTCATAGTGTCATAACAGTGACATAACACTGAAAAATCTCCTACTTATTTCTTTTAAATTTAACAATTGTTTGCATTGCTTCTCTTCCCTCCTTTCTATCTTCTGAGATTGTTATTTTATCTCTTTTTTTCACTTGAATTATGATTAAATTTTGTGGCCTCTTTGAATGCCCAGAGTAAAACTCTTGGTATCCCAAAAGTTTGCTAGTTGACAGAGGAAAACAGACTAGAACTTTGAAATATACTAATCCATAGAATAGATAATCCCCAAGAAGGTGATCAATCTTTAGTGCATTGGGCTTTTTCTCATGCATATTTTTTGAGGTAAGACTTTTTTCATATGCTCTTCACTTGACTGAAATGGTATATTAAGAAATTAGTTGAGATAATTTGTAATTATTACTTCTTAAAATGTCCACTGAGATTAAGCTTGAGGCCACTTCATTAACAAAGTATTTTCAAGTCATCTGTTTCTCCAATTTTGTACTCTTATTTAAGCTGGTAACATTCTTGTCTACTAGATACTTCTCAAGAGAACATTTCTCTTTTTCTCTCTCTTTTTTAAAAATGTTTCACAAACTCTTCCAAATTTTGTTCTATAATATTTTCATGACTATAATGGCAAAAAAAGATACCAGATTTTTCCTCCACTTTCTGCTATCTGATGTGTATGTTTCTGAGGTTTTAGCTCTCTTTCAGCCCAACAAAACAATTTTTTAAGGTACCAGACAGAGCTGAGATCTTGTGAGATTTTGCCCAGGTTAAACCCTAGTTTAGTTTCCTGTGTACAAATGAATCCTCTTTACTTTCTTGGTGGCTTCTGAGCTTCCTGTAAAATTTGTGATTCTGATTTTTTGACATATTTTACTATTTTCCAGGTGTCAGTGCTTTATTGAAATTTCAGTAACTTCTCTTGAAATCTGTTTTCATTCCATTAATGCATTTGTATGATAATAGCAGACATCACAGGGTAGAGTTTTTCCCAGTGTGCTTTTAATTTTTAAGTTAAACAAAGGGGAAAAGACAAAATTAGTATGGAGGTATCAAAAGAGTCATCTCAGCAAATACTTTGTTTTCAGAGTTTCCTGTTTTACAAAATATTTTGCCTATAGTAGAAATTTTTTTCCAAAACTAAATTATTGCTGAAAAATCTCCATTTTCCAGGTTACTCTTCCTTCTTAACTTTTTCATCATTATGGAATAGAAATTTGGCTTTTGAAAATGCCTACAAAATTTCAGGAAGAGCAAGCATAAATTTTTAACTGACTGAGAGGGTAGACACTAAGATTAAGGAGGCCTGAGAAAGTTTTCTGGGAGAAGGAAGGATTTTAACCTGGAAAAAAGCCAGGGAAGCCAGGAATAAGGGAGAGAATTGCAGGCATGGGAAGCAGCTAGGGAAAATGGAGTTTGATTTTTTTTGATTCAAGCATAGAAGTGTTTAAATGAGTCAGAGTTAAGCAAAGTCCTCAGGCCCACTCTCTCTTTCAGGAGATTAGAAAATTAGCAAAGAGATTAATGTCACTGGATCTCAGAATAAGTGGGGAAGAATAAGGTATCAAAAGTTTTGAAAGGTAGGTGATCCTGGAGGGTATAAGGAGCTCCTAGAGTTTACTCTTCCTCCTGTATAAATTTTGACAGATTTTTGCACAGGTGTTTTCATAAGCACTGTGCTTTATTAATATTGTCTTCCTCTTACAGAAAATGCTTTTCTTACTAGATATGCTACTTTGGCAGAATGATTGTCACTTCAAAAGCAAAACACTAATTAGCATATTTTCAATTTCTTAAGCATTGTATTCCAAAAGTTCTGTTCTAGCTATGTAAATTGTTTTCACCCTATGTCCCCTCCTATGTTAGATTCCTTAATTTTTACAAAGCTATTCATAATTTCTGCATTAAAACTAAAAGAGAAAAAAACTGAGGGATTGAATTGGTAGAGGAACAAAGATAAAAGATACTATACTAATGTTTTATTCAAAACATGCAAAGTTATTCTCTTTCTCTCCCTGTTGAAACATGATATGCTTCAAGTTCATTCATTATCAGAGGACTTCTCCCATAACTTATTTCAGTAATGTAACCACAAGAAATAATTACACTTTACTTTCCAACTGTTTTTCACTTTGTCATTTTTCCAGATTCATTTCTGGCAGTGAAGAAATAAAACTAAATCTACTTTAAGCCATAAATCACTTAGAATGTCAATTTAAGGGTTTATTTATAATTCTATAATGTATCCAAAGTACTTTCTTGTTTTTATCTTAGGGAAAGAAATTTTATATAAGCAAAATTACATTCTCACATTTTAAAAAATCATAAATTTTAATTTGAGCACAGTGGGCAGAATATCATGCCCCCTTTATTTCACAACCATAGCCCAACAGTCTGCTGACATTGAACAACTAACTAGCTGTGAGAGATTCTCTTGTAGAAAATAGATCTCTCTTTTTGTTGTCAATAATTCCTTTTGATATGTAAAGGTCAGATATTTTGGTTATATGGATTCATTTTTTTTCTTCCATTGCTTTATTTTGGGTCTTGTTTTATCATGTAAAAGTGATTGAGATTGAAATGTCTGTGTCAGTTAGCATTTTTCTGTTTTCTGTTAGGTTATGTTTCATCAGGTGTTTCTGTTTATGTGAGAGAAGAGAATCACTAAAAATATCAAGTCATATTTGTTAGCCATGATATAGAAGGAAAGTCTATCTTATGATCAATGGATTTTCTTGACCAGAAAAGATCAGTAGATAAGAGAATTACATTAAACCTTGAAGATAGATAGCAGTTACTTTAGATGGTTGAAGAGATATTGTATTACAAACAGAATAAAGAATGATAATTAAAAAGTCAAAGTGAAGCCAGCTTGAATTCCAGAGATGAAAAATCTTTATCAGTGGTGAGATAATGATTTTATTCTTTTTAGTCCCATTTCAGACTTGCTCTCTTTAAGAAAATGTATAGGGAAAGAAGACAAAATATAATTGATATATATGATTCTTCCCCCTTCCTAAACTGTAGGAGTATAATTTATTAACATTCATGGCTCCCCTTCTCCCCTTAGTTTACAATTAATTCAGCATATATTCATTAAGTGCATGTCATGTGTAAGCCATTGTCTTATCACTTAATAAGTTACTGTGTGTAAATGTTGGTAGAGTAATTCCCTCCAGCCATAACTCATTCCTGTTTATATGGTGCTCAGTGGTAGGTAGTGTAAATAGTATTATCTCCCTTTTACAGGTGAAGAAACTGAGGCTCAAAGGTTGACTTATCCAGGGTCACAAAGATATGGGAGAGTTCCAAAGAGGCGGGATTCAAAATCATACAGGTAGTAAGTAGTAGAGGCTAGATTCAAATCCATATCATCTGACTAGATCTAATGCTCTTTCTCCTACCTCCCACTCAATATTAATTAGTTCTGCTATTTACTTACATCTGTGATTGAACAAGTTGCCGGATTTATGTGGGTCTTAGTTTTTCCAAGTAAAAATAGATGAAAATAGATAGGTTTCATAGGTCTAGAGTTAAAAGGGACTTCAGAGGCTAGCTAGTATAATATCATCCAGTTTTTAGATGAGAAAACTGAGGCCCAGCAGAGTTAAATGATTTGCTCAAGATCACTCAGGTAGTATTAGCAAGAGAGTTTGAATGCAGGGCTTTTGACTTTAGAGCCACTATTCTTTCCATGGTACCAATCAATCAATAAGCATTTATTAAGCACTCACTGTATGTCAGCAGGCAATGTACTGTGCTAATTTTGAAGGTCTTTCAAAGAAAGAAATCCTAAGAGTCTTAACTAGAGCTTGAACCAAGGCTTTCTGAATCCAAGTTCAGTGATCTTTCTACTACATCTGGATGGTCATTAACCTTTTGATCACTAAAGATTGAGTGGAGCATGAGATTATTAAATTGTGTCATTGGATTAGTATATTGGTATTCCAAAGATAGCCATCATTCTAGTGACTTGGCTTTGTGCTTTGCTCCTCTTGTCAGCCAGTAGTACCACAGGCCATAAGATCAGCTAAATTAAAGAAGGTTGATAGATTAGTAATATTCCCTTTGCATTATTGGGAAAGCTCATTGAGACCTAATGCACCAATGGCTTCATTTTCATATTTCAAAAAAAGATAATTTATTTGCTTTTTAAGTAAAAGCACTTCTGACCTGCTCTGATTCCTTCTTGTGAAATGAAAGTGGCAACCTTAAGAGGTCATACTAAAATGGCAGTGCTTAAGGTTTAAGGCTTGTGACCATGTCTCTTGTTCTAGGACCAGCTGAAATTGAGAGGATCATCCAAGGGATGGTCACCAGGTGATACATAACAATTCATGAAATAGGCTACTAAGACATTAAGAGTTTTCACTGTGCATTGCAAGAGAAAGTAACCATGTGGATAAAACCACAAATTCTTGAAATATGAAATAGAAGCAAAAGCTAGAGCTTGAACCCAATGTAACTAATGATGATGGGACACCATAAAGAGCATTCACTTCTACAGATGTTTGCAGTATTGATCTTTAGTTCTTTAAATAAGTACAAGGACTGCTGAGGCATAATGATTTTTTAAAATGACAAATTAGCATCTATATTGAATTTTAAAATTTTATTTTGTTAAATATTTTTTCATTAGGGAATATATAATAGACCTATTATGTGTTAGGTACTATGCTAAGTGCTTTACAAATTTTATCTCATTTGATCTTTACAATAACCCTGAGAGGTAGGTGTTATTATTAAATCCATTTTACAGTTGAGGAAATTGAGACAAAGGAGTTTAGTTCACACAGTTAGTGAGTCTGAGGCTGGATTTGAACTTAGGTCTTCTCGACTAGAGGCTCAGTACTCAATCCACTTGTGTCATCAAGCATTTTAATCTAATTTGGACCATAATCAGGAACTTTTCAGACCAGCTTGAATCTTGAGTTTGATACTTGGGATAAAGGAATTTCTTCAAGGATTTAATATCATGAAATGGTTTTCTTGACTTGACTAATTAAGCCTTTCCAACTACCAATATAACCCAACACCTCTAAATCTTTACCATTCCTTCATAGTTGCATTTTTAAGACTTTTGGACTGTACTGTCTACCCTTCACTCATCCTCTCTTTAAAGTATTGTCTTTCCCAATCTCCTTGAGAGCAGAAACTGTCATATATCTTCTATCTGGATCTCTAGTACCTACAGTGGGGCAAAACACATGGATGAGGCTGACAAATGTTGGGGGTTTTTTCATTCCTTCATTTAAAATATAATAATCAATTTTAAAATTAAACACAAAATAGAAAAAAATATAAGTTGCCATGTGCACAGCAGAACATAAGAGAAGATTCAAAATTTATAACAATAATTTCCATTTCAAGAAAACCTATATAATAATTGCTATACATTGTATTCAGAGTTTTGCTTTTCTTTGCTTCTTTGTAGCTTTGCTTCTTTGTAAATTTTCTTTTGTTCTCTGCTGTTCACTTTTTGCTTTTCTCCCTTTCTCCCTCCACTCCCTCCCCTACCCCCCAAGAAAGCTATATTGTGGATACATACAGATATCTATAATCATACACATATACATTCATATGCATCTATGTAAGACTGTACTATACTTGCTTGTCCTCTATTTCTCTAAAGGTAAATAACATCTTTCTTCATAAGTCCAAGTCTTTCCATATTTATCTAACTTCATTAATTCATTATTTCCTACACCACAGCAATATTCCAATTTATAATGTATTATTTATTTTAAATAGTCTAAAACAATATTGATTAATATGACTAATATATAGAATAGTTTCCCTATTTTTTTTTCTTTTGATTAAATAAATTTTAGCTTTAACTTTATCTGAGATCATGATTACTATCCCTGGTTTTTCTACATAATAAATTCTACTCCTGATCTTTATTTAATGTTTGTGTATATCTCTTATTTCCTATCCCTCCTCACTCTTCTGCCTTACTTTTCTACCTGCTACCTTGTCCTCCTGTTACTTAACCATCCCTACCCCCAATCTCCTAAGATCCCTCCCTTATCCTCTCCCCTGATCTTTTCCCCTTGCCCTTCTGATTGTATCTGAATTTTAGAATCTTTTTATAGTCTTTCAGAGATACATTCTCATTTGAATTAGATGATTATTCTTTTTTCTCTATGGTTTCCCATATGATTTTGCTTTTAGGGATCATATCATACTCATCTCCACCCAATTTTTCTTTCAAACTACCCAATTATTAATAGTAATGTAACAGTCTTAGACATATGGTTTACATTTCCACAATAAAACATAAACAGTTTGTTCTTCTTGAATCTCTTGTAATTACTCTTTTATATTTTCTTTATATTTCTTTTGGATCTTTTATGTCAAATTTTCCATTAAGTTCAAGTCTTTTTACAGCAAAATCCTAAAAGTCTTGCAACTCATTAAATGTCTATTTGTTATTGTTGCTGTTGTTCAGAACTGGTTGTAATAATTTGGCTACAACCCCAGTTCTTTTGCCCTTCGATATATAGTCTTCCTTCACCAGCAGTCTTTTAATGTAGCTGCTTTTAGGCTTTGTATGATTCTAATTGTGGTTCTACCATATTTTGAATTTTTTTTCTTGGTACCTCTAATATTTTCTTTAGGGTTTCAGAATTTGGCTTTGTCATTCCTATAGATTTTCCTCATAGTATCTCTTTCAGGTGGTGATTGGTGAATTTTTCCCCTAAGTCTGCTTTCTCCTCTTGTTTTAACACTTCAGGACAATTTTAAAAAGTTGTTACTTGCATTATTATATTGTGATTTAATCAAAGCTTTCAGTTGGTGTGTTTATTCTTATGTTTTCTCTTCTTGATCTGTTCTCCCAAGCAATTATTTTTTAATGAGATGTTTCACAGTCTCTTCTAGTTTTTCATTCTTTATGTTTTGTTATTTCTTTGTCTCATAACATTGCTGGCTTCTTCTTGCTCAGTTCTTGTTTTTCTTGGATTGTTCGTATTTTTCCCCTCACTTTCTCATTTTATTTTTAAAGTTTTCTTTTGAGCTCTTTTATGAATTCTTTTTGACATTACTCTTTGGGATAGGAGAGCCTTTTTTTTTTTTTTTTTTGCTTCAGTATCCTCCTCTAAAGATGAACCCTGGTCTTTTCTATTCCAGGAGTAACTTTCTATGATTGGTCTTTGATCATTTTGTTTTCGTTTTTTTAAATTTATAGCAGATTGTTATTGTGATTAACTAGTCCTGGGGTGTTCGCTAGCCTTAGGTCCTCTTTCAGCTCTTCCTTCTGGCATGGAACTGAAACCAAGAACTCTGCTCTCTCATAGAACCTATAGCCAGTAGCATCCTTATCCCCACTGCTTCTGCCCTCACCAGGAGGTTGTGCTCTGGTTTCTTTTTGCTCAGGGCCACCTCTTGGCAGCACAGTTGAGCCTAGTGTCTCTTATCAGCACAGGTTCCCTCAATATTCCTTTGCTCAGATACTGGATTTACCAGTATTGGGGAGATGAAAATTCCCCGCTGAGACTGAGATTTCTTTCCTAAGAATAGAACTCCTCCTGTAGATGATTCATAGTAGGCAGTAAGAAGGGGCAACTAAGTGGGTGCAATGTATAGAGTGCTAGGCCTAGAATCAGGAAGACTAATATTCCTAAATTAAAATTTAATCTCAGATACTTTTTTAAAAAATCTATTATAGACCCTATAGACTTTGTTGACAGGAGGGAAAATCATTTTTATGGGATCATTGATTCCTTGAGTTTTCTCCCTCTCTATGTGCATATCATATGAGCTAATTGTCTGAGGTCACAGGAATAATAAGTGGAAGATTCAAGATTCTTGACTCCCAGAGATGTTCATTCTATTATGTGCTCATCTAAGCACACATATAAATGATCATTCCTGATCTAGAAGGTAGAGCAACAATCATCATAGCTAGCATTATAGCTTTAAAGCTTGCAAAGCATTTTAGAGATATTACCTTTATTTTTCTCCTCATAACAACCCTGGGATATAGGTATTATTATTATCATCCTCATTTTACAATTGAGAAAAATGAAGATCTATAAAGATAAAGTGTCTTCTTAAAGTCACACAGCTAGTAAGTGAATGTCTAATGTTAGATTTGAATTTAAGTCTTCCTCCTTCCAAGCAGAGGGCTCTATTCACTGCTTCCACATAGCTAGGAGGAAGTTCCTCTAGGTCTTCCTCAGTAATGTCAAAATATATCACATAAGGTCACTCAGACAGCTAGATCTCTTCATTTTCCCACGAGGACCAGAAGCTGAATATCTCATGTCAGTCAGAGTTGTAGGCATAAAGCTGGTGGGGCTGAGAGCAAAAGGATGCTCTGATGTCACCCCAACAAAAGACAATAACTCAAGGCTTTATACATTTTTGAGAGTATGTGTTGAGTTATGTGTCTTAAGCTCTACAAGGTCTTCTCGTCTTATATTAGTGTTCCCGCTGTCTTTCTCTCCTTTGGGTGTAGGATAGCACGATAGCACTGGAGGACCCCAAAGACTGCCTGCCCTCTGTCCTGGGATAGAGTGGGGGGAGGGTTGACCTATGTCTCTTGACTTCAGAAACTGGGAGAAAATAGCTCTTCCTCCTGAAAGATTTCTTAGATATTACCTGGTTATTCATTTTTGTTTCATAAATATTCTCTCTTGAAATGAAAACGTTTCTGGAAGAGGATCTATAGGTAAAGAAGGGAGATTAACTTGCCTTAGTATGATGTAGTTCATATTATTTTCCTCCCTCACATCTGAGTTTTGTCATACTGAAGGAATGAGGCATTTAGAGAAAAGGAGATGGAGATAGAGACAGGAGAGATTAGAGAAACACAAAGAGATAGTGATGGGGAGAGGTGAGGAGAGAAAGAGAGGGAGAGCGACAGACAGAGAAATAAGAGAAAGACTGGGGGAGAGATAGGGATGAAAGGGATAGAGAATATGAGTATATTCAAGGATGTGCCAAAGGTAGGTAATAGCAGGAAGCTTGAGGACAATGAAAACTTAAGTCACCCAAGTGAGCAATTGAAGAAAGAAAAGATGAGAGTATGAAATGCATATTTTCCCTGTCCTTTCCCTTTTCTGAGAGACAAGCTGGAAAGAAGATTCATATTTCCAGAAAGGGAAATACGTGGAGGTAGAAGTAAGGGAGTTTAGATCCAAAACTACAGTTTTGGAGAAACTCAGTCATTTGGAAGTATCTAGAAAGAAGGTTCACTTGTTTTTTGATCCTATTAGATCTCCTATATTTGAGAGGCTACAATGGCCTTCTTTCCCAGATCTTACCTGCTAAATAATATTTGCCCCATAATGAAGGCAGATATATGAGGGAAACTGAAAAAGGACAGGACCAGATATGAGCCTCCAAGGTGGGTATAGAAATATTGTAGGTTCTTTGTTGTTACAGTTTGTTCAGTCGATTTTGAGTCGTGTGCAGTTCTTCAGGGCCCCATTTGGGGCTTTCTTGGCAAAGATGTTGGAGTAGTTTATCATTTTTTTCTTTAGCTCATTATCCATATGAGAAAACTGAAAGAAACAGGGCTAAGTGGCTTGCTCAGGGTCATGCAGCTAGTTAAGTGTCTGAGATCAAATTTGAATTTAGGAATTTTAGTCTTCCTGACTCTAGGCCCAGCACTCTATCTATTGCACTACTTAGTTACCCCTTTTTATTGCCTACTATGAATCATCTACAGGAAGGGTTCTATTTTTTTTTTTAAGCACAGAGAATTTCTTATCCTTCTTTTTTTAGTTCCAGATTTTCCCCTTTTCCCTTTCCCTTCCCCCACTCAGTGAGAAGGCAAGAAAAACAAAATCTGAAACAAAATGAGTAGTCATGATAAAGTCATATTTCTTAACCTAGGATCCACAGACAATCTTATCCTTCCTAAGCAGCCAGGCAGAGAGGTCAGGAAGTCCATGAACTTGGATGGGAAAAAAAAATACATCTTTATTTTCATTAATCTATAATCAAACATTAACATTTCCTTAAATTATGCACTTAAAAAAATCATACTAAGAAGTTCATAGATTTCCCTAGACTCCCAAAGGGAATTAATAAGCCCTGTTCTAAGGGGAATCTTGCTTATACCCCCAAATATCCTTGGCTTGCCTTCACCAAATTGTTCTGTAAGTAGAATAATAGGATTGTTGTTTCTCCCTTTCTCATTGCTGGTGAGGCAAAAAGAAGAAAACAGAGGGCTAAAGTATTGTGAAAGAAACATTTTCAATGAAAGAAGTTATCATCTTGAAGCCTATTGCATTTTAAAGAAAGTTTCCAATTACACAGGCTTTCATAGTTCATCCTTTCTGCCCATCCCCGTTGTAAGACAGTGAGCTCACATTTATTTCTGGCAAAAGCCTTATGGCATTACTAGCTCTCACCCTTTCTCTAACAGATAGATATTATACAGAGTTCCTTAACAAAAAATTTATGATGTTTTTATTTCCAAATATATCTCTTCCCCCTTAGCTGGTGAATGAGCCAACCCTGATATGAAAGAATTAAAAAATAAAAGGGGAAAGCAACTCAGCAAAACCAAACAATTTATCAATTATATTGAATTCTAAATTGTGGAAGAATTATGTTAGACTAAGATATTCATATAGATCTTACATCTACCCAAAAAATCTTAGTGCATTGTAAGCATGATTAGTTTAACTATTGCTAAATCTTTTGAGATCCTTAATACACACACACACACACACACACACACACACACACACACACACACACACACACGGAGTAAAGTATAAGGTCCACAGAAAACTATTTACTTATCTCTGTTTTACTTTTTTCCTTATTTCTTTTTTTTTTCTGAGGCTGGGGTTAAGTGACTTGTCACACAGCTAGGAAGTGTTAAGTGTCTGAGACCAGATTTGAACTCGGGTCCTCCTGTATTCAGGCCTGGTGCTCTACTTTTTTCCTTATTTCACTATTATCACTAAACATAAACACCATTGAATTTTGGAATGTAAGGAAGACTTATGATTTTCCATGGGGAACTTTTAATAGATAATACTAGCAAAATTACAAGCTCTTGCTTCATGAAATCTAATGTGACTTTTTTTTTGTTTTGTTTTGTTTCTTAGGAAATTTTATATTTTGTTGAATTATTACTTAGGAAGGGTAAATATCTAAGGTTCATGCTAGATTTAAAAAAAAAAAAAAACACCACAAATTCAACCCCTGCCTTGTAAATTTATCATGTGACCCCAGTATTCCTGTGGGTACTGTTAAATTTGGTAAAGAATTGTTACTGAAATCAGGAAACATTAAATACACAAAAAGAGGCTAAATTACATTTTCAAAGAATTTTTGTTTTAAATGAATTCAATGTTTAGTTTAACACATGCTATATGAACGTATTAAGGACTGAAAATATAGATAGTAGCAAGTAACACAGTCCTTACTCTTAAAAATGGACATGAAGAAGAATTAGAAAGGGGAGAAAAGTACAAACTGGGTGATATGACTGTCTAGGAATATGGTAGAATCTTAAATCTGAATAAATCCACAGTTGTTCTTTCAAAGTCCTGGGAGCAAAATCTGGGGATCTGGAAGGAATGGAGATAATGACCCAACTAGAGTAGAGTAAAGTAGAAAATATAACATCAAAGCCTGTGTTGGTAATATGTTTATTTTTGTTTGTTTTATGTTTTGGGTGAATTTAAGAAACCTTACAATTACTTTCTTCTTTTGGTTTCTGTTTTTTGTTTTGTTTTTTTAGCAGATGGTCCCTACCTTCAAATATTAGAGCAACCTAAACAGGTAAGACAATAAAAAATGGGATGGGAACTTTCAATACTTAATAGAAATGAAATGGTTTTTGTAATTGTAGTATCAATTATCAGTAATTGTAGTATAACATTTAAAAAAATGTTTTATTTTTTTGGTAGCCCAGTGATCACTTTCCTTAAGAGATGCATTCTCTTGAATAAAAGGAGCAGAATCCCAAAGTTTAAAATACTTGAGAAAATTTCATTCTAAATATTTTTCTTTTAAAAATATTCTCAAAATAAAAATTTAATAATAATCAGCTTTCACATTTCAGCATTCAAAGAAAAACAAGATAGAGAGTTATATAAAAACTGAATTTCCTTTACAAAAATATTTTTAAAATATATATTAAACAGTATGCTGACAAATTACCTTGTGTCCCTTTCTGTATTGTTTTTGAAAGTTTTATTGATGCTCTTCTTTTTTCCATTTCTATCACAACTCCTTAACTTCATCCTCCCTAGTAGAGGACCTCCTTTGAAACAAAGATATATAGTTGATGAGGACAAATAAACATTTTGGCTGCATATCACATTTTGTACCTCTAGTCCATCTCCTCTCTGTCAGGAGATAAGAAATGAGCTTCATCATTATTCTTCTGAGATTCTGAACAGGCTTTTTGAGAGGTTCATTCATTGACTTCTTCAAGATCTTACCAATCTGCTAAAAACGTGCTTACTTTCTTTCCACTGAATCTCTGTGCCTCAGTAGTACTAAGATATAGTTTTACAGTGTTTAATTATGATGCTTAATTACATAAACTATCTTCATAAAACTAAAAACCAAATGAAAATGCTTGATGTAAAATGAGAATAGTAAAAACCATATTATCACCTTTCTAGGGTCTGATGGGTACCCTGTTGTATTCCATATTCTGTTTTCTTTCTCTTTACCTGCAACTTCTATAGTTTGCAACAATGACCTCATGCAGCATTGTCATTAATTCCCTAAAACTATATTTTTCTTGAGTAACCTTTAAAAATTTAAGTAGGAGCTTGATATAAAAGTAGCTTTCCAAGCCTATTAGACTGAGAAAATCCAGATTTTTGTATCAAATGAAGTTAAAAGGAAAATGTATTATTTGTTCACTGAAATAAATTACATTAAAAATTTTTAAATGTTAATAAAAATATCATTTTAAATGGAATTAAGAATTATGTGCATACACACTAAATTATGTTCTTAAATATACTTATATATTCATTCACTTAATAATATATTTAACTATATGTTTAATAATATATTCATTATGTATACTTTTTGTATATATTTATAATAAATGTCAAAGAATGTCTTTTTCAAAAGCCATATAGAAGATATCGATATTTTTGTATTACCAGAAAAGGTGAATGTACTTTATGAAAACAAGTTATTCTCACTGATGGAATCTTGACCTATTGTGCCTTTCATGAAGTTACAGAAATTCTTGATTACACAATTGACAGCATGTCCATTGCCATATTGATATAATTTGTTAATTTTTGTCTTGAGTGAAAGTAAAAACCATCTATATAAGGATGTTGTATCAAACAAAATTTCTTGTCAGGGTAATCATTGCCTTAATTTTGAGGTTGATTACTCATTTTAAGTGAATGGAATGACTACCATGAATGACTGTGGATTGCCAACCTTTTCAATGAAGAGAAATGGTACCAGAAATTTCATCAAAATCATGAGTTTTGGTGCTTTTTTCTTTCCTGAATAAATACAGGAGCATTAGGATTTGCCCCATTAAAGTTAGAGACTCATTTATTTTTGGAAGGAATCATCCTTCCAAAGCATCCTAGAATGTCAAAGCTGAAAAAGGTCATAGAGGTTATCTTGTCTAGGCTCTTAGGATATCTTAGGATACATTAACAATTTGTTAAGATTCTATTTGTCCTTAACAATATAATGAAGATTCAAAGAAAATTTACTGTACTTTTTAATTGAAAAATAATTTTGTTAATGTGGGATAAAGCTTAGCTTTTTAAACTGTGGGGGTTGCAAAATTATGATTCATTATCAGTAAATGTTTGATTTGTATACCTATTTTATATACCTATATTTCCAGGACCACTTAAAAGTTTCTTGGGCAAAAAGGGGTTGAAAGTGGGAAAAGTTTAAGAAGTCTTCAGATAAAACACTGGGCTTGGAATCAGGTAAACTTACTTTTGTGAGTTCAAATCTGGCCTCACACACCTACTAGCTATGTGACCCTAGGCACGTCATCTCACCCTATTTGCTTCAGTTCTTAATTTGTAAAATGAGCTAGAGAAGGAAATGGCCAACTACTCCAGTATCTTTGCCAAAAAAAAAAAAAAAAAAGAGATCACAAAGAATAGGACATGACTGAAAACTGACTAACTTGAACCATCTACATCCACCCTCTCTATTTCCCCACTTTCTAAAAGAAACAATGATCCATGATAAAAAATTGATGCCCAGAATATTTCTTAGTTTTTTGTTTTATTAGTAGCATCTTCACTTTGGATTTTTTTTTTTTCAAATTTTGATCAATATAACATGAATATCTAAAATATTTATTTCTTCTCTAGGGTATTATCGAATGGTGCTTTTCTAGGACTGCTAAATATTCATTTAAGTTACTTAAATTGGCTAGCATGCATGTGAATTTTTGTCTTCCTGGCTACCTGGTTCTTGAGGCTAAATGTTAAGAATTTCTAGTTTCTTTTTGTGGTTTATAGTTTTTTTTTTGTTTGTTTGTTTATTTTGTTTGTTTTTTTTTTTAAGTAAATTACCAACACTTTTCTACAATAGGAACAGTTGTGGTTTTGAAACAATTCTCATCTTTAGTGATTAATGTATTTCCAGAAACTCTGAAATCCTAAATAGGAAACCAAAGACAATGGGGAGCATAAATGGCTTTTTCAGTGTCCTCCATTTAAAGATTATGATCTTGGAAGAAGCTGGAGTGAGAACCAACTAGACTGTAGCTCTCTCCATCACAAGTTTATTAGAATTGACCTGAATCAGCTTATTGTTGAAAAGAGCCAAGTCCATTACAGTTGATCATCACAAAATCTTGTTGTTACAGCATATAGTGTTCTTGGTTTTACTCACTTCTCATAGCATTAGTTCACATAAGTCTATCCAGGTCTTTCTGAAACCATCCTGCTGATTGTTTCTTATAGAACAATAACATTCCATAAAATTCATATAACTTATTCAGCCATTTCCCAACTGATGGGCATCCATTCAGTTTCCAGTTCCTTATGTAGCTAATATTTTTTTAAAATCATTATTAAAAAGAAAAACAACAATATTGTTACTCTGTGAGGACTGGCACTCATTCTATAAGTCCTAAGAGTTGCACTCCAGCAAAACAAAACAACATATTGACGTCCAAAAATACTGGGTTCATTCCACACCTTTATTCTACTCTGTTGAGAAAAATCATGTTTCATCATCAGTCTTTTGAAGTTATGTTACCATATTGATTTTAATTCTGAAGTCTTTTAATGTGGCTTTCCTTTACATTATTGTGATCATTTTGTAAATTATTCTAATTCTACTTATTTTGCTTCACTTTAATCTTCCCATATTTCTTCAAATACTCCATATTTATCATTTCATTTGTCTTACAATAAGATTTCATATTTGCACACTCCAATATTTTTAGCCATTCCCTAGTTAATTGGTCTGTTTTTCCCTCTAGTTCCTTGCTACTATAAAAAGTATTGTTATACATTTTTTAAAATAAGGGACTTTTCTCTCTTTCCTTGGACCTCTTGTGTAGATGCCTATTTATGTTCCCCTTTGATCAAAGAATATCTGCCTTGGGGAGAATTTTGGGAAGAAGTCAGAAAATTTCAAGCTCTCTAGATTTCTCTCACAAACAGAATAAATTTGTGCTTTGAGGATACATAGACAGTTGAAAAACAAAGTTTTGGGGGACAGAATTTTCCCTACAGGGATTAACACTGTAAAGTGCAAACACCTCTGGAATTGCTCTGCAAAAATGCCAAGAGGAGCTCTGGGGACTAGCTGGGTTTGGCTGGAGCCTCAAGCAGAACCACACAAACTTTTACTCTGGAACAGCAAGGCAGGTTTTGGCTGGAATGAGCATCTGAAACTGGGAAGATTGAGTGAACCTTAGCTGACTAGGAACACCAGACCCAGTTGTGTTGCAGAGGCATAACTAATTAAGAAAGAGCCAGCCCACTTGGTGAGGGCAGAGGCAGTGGGGCAGGAATGTTGCTGCCTTTTAGCACTTGCAGAAGGTTAGCAGAAGGGTTTCAGGTCAGAAAGGAGAGCTGAAGTGAAGTTAGAGGTACCATCCTCTCCTTATGCCAGGATTAGAGATGCTTACACTAATAATTTTTATTTAAAAAAAAAATGAACAGGCAAAGAAGAAAGAACCCAACCATAGAAACTTACTAAGGGAATAAGGAAGGCTGGGATTCATCTGTAGAGAACAATGAAGTAAAAAAAAAATCCTCTTCTACCTCAAATAGTAATGTTAATAAGAATTTATAGAAGAACTTTAAAGAAGGAAATAATTCTTTGAAAATTAGAATTGAGCAAGAGAAGTCAATGAAGTTATGACACCAAAAAATAAATAAATAAATAAATAGAAACATAAAAGTTGAAAAAAATAGAACAGAATATGAAACATTTGAAAAACAACAGATCTGGAGAACAGATCAAGAAGAGAAAATATAAGAATAATTGGACTACCTGAAAGCTATGACCCCAAAAAGAACCTTAACACAATAATGCAAGAGATAATCTAAGAAAACTGTCTTGGAGAGATGACATGAGGGAAAAGTAGAAATTGAAATAAACCACCACTCACTACTTCAAAGAGATCCTTTGTGGAAAACACATAGGAATATTATTGCCAAATTTTGAAGTCCCAGATCAAAGAAAAAACTTCAAGAAACACGCAAAAAAAAAAAAAATTCAAATATGCTAGAGCTACAGTTAGAATTGTACAGGACTTAGCAGCAGCCACAATAAAATACTGCAGATCCTGGAATCATATATACTGGTAATCAAAAGAACTAAGTCTGCACCTAAAAATATCATTTCCAGCAATATTATCCATAATATTGAAAGAAAAAAAACGGACATTCATTGAACTTTCAGATTTTCAGGACTTTGTCTCAAACCAAACCTGAACTTAGTAGAAAATTAACGTATAAGAACCAATATCAAAGATTAATTTTAAGGAACTTAACATGGACAAATTGTTTATGTGCTGTACATGGAAATGTATACCATATGTTTAAGATTGACTTGAATAGCTTAAAAGAAAGATTGAGGCAGAGTTGAGTGTGATTTGACTCTAAAAAGCAAAACTGTCTAATAAAAGGTAAAATAGTAATTGTTATACAAATGAAGTACAGAAGAAGAACTGATATAGAAGCATTAGAGGAAGGAGGAGGGCTCATTGTTCTAAAAACCCTCATCAGGAATGGTTTAAATAGGGAACCTGTGTGTGTGTGTGTGTGTGTGTGTGTGTGTGTGTGTGTGTGTACAAACCACGAAAGGATACGTAGAATAAATGTAGTGGTTCAAGCTGTGTAGATTAAGGGGATCAGGATAAAGGGTGGCATAGAATAAGATAGGATACAAAAGGATGTTTAGATTAATCTGAGTAGGATAAGATGTGTAGATTAATGACAGTGTGATGAAGAGTGAAAGAAAGATTGGGGGAAGAAGATAACAGGGATCCATGGGTAATAGGAGGTTAAGTAATTGCAAGGCAAGTTAAGGAGCAGAATTGAAATAGAAAAGTTAGCAGGATAGAAATTAAAGGTATACACAAACACTATAAGGATCAGGAATAGAATTTATTAGAAAAAAGTACGACTAGTATTCATTGATCTGAGATGAAGTCGAAGATTCAATCAAGGAAGAAATCTATATCATATGTCAACCATATTAATATTGTTTTAGATGCATGTTTACATATGGATAAATGTGGATGTGTGTGTCAATATATGTGGGTAAGTCTATGTATGTGTATATAGAGACATATATGGGGGAGGTCTGTGGATGGGTGTGAATATATATGTATATATGTGTGTATAAATATATCTGTGCTTAACTGTCACCTACTTGAAGGAGGTGGAGGGATGAAAGGGAGAAAAAAGAATAAAGTAAAAAGTGGATGGCAGAGGACAAAAGAATATCCTACAAAAAAAGCAAAGCAAAGAGGAAGACTTATGAATATAATTTCTTCTATTATAATATATGCTTTCTTGAAATGGAAATTTATTGTTATATATTTTGAATCCATCCTGATGTTCTACTGGGCACTTGACAATAATTTTAATTTAGTTTTCCTTTTCTGTTTTTCTTTTTTTTCTATTCTGTTTTTTTCTTATTTTGTATTTAATTCAGTAAATTAAAAAAAAAATATGTTCCATTCATGACTTTGGTTGCAATTCCTAATAGCTTTTCAGAATTGTTGGAATAATTCACAGTTCCATGAACAATACGTTAATGTGTCTGTCTTCCAACATTTACCATTTTCATCTTTTCATGTTTTGCAGATGTGATCAGTAGAAAATTAAATCTCAGAATTGAATTTTGATTTCTTTTAGTGGTTTGTAGCATGCATACTAATATGGTATTGAGAACATGTAGATATTCTTTTGGAAATTACCCATTTATATCTTTTTATCATTTAATTATGAGGAATAACTAATTCTCAGATGTTTATGTTGATTTCTTATAGATATTTGCGACCAAGCCTTTATCAGAATTATTAGCCGCTAAAACATTTTCCTTAAGTGTAAAAATTTATTCATTCTGCAGTGAACCTGATAATAAACTTTTTGAACTTGACTGGGCTGATCCTCAGACAAAGTAAGCCCAAATTTGAAGCCTTTCTAGTTTGGTAGAACACAATAGAACTATTGTTTTATTGGTTTAGTTTTCAAGAATATAGGGTTATTTCAACATATAAGACATGAGAAAGATAAAGCAAGATGCATAAGGAGATAAAATTTGATCATCAAGATTTCATGTAATAGAATTTATATCTGGACAGTGGCAGTAGAAATCTAGACCTAGGTCAAAATGCACATATATATTAAAAGAGATAAGTGATTTGGATGAAGTTTTGTGAAATCCATAAGCCCTAGTTAGCCTAGGGCACTTGAGTGCTTAAAAGAAGAGTTCAAAGTCATATTCACTGGAGTATTACACTACCTACCTGAATAGATGGAGGCCATAGATAATGCTTTTTTGATGTTTTAAAACATCAAAAATTTTCACTACATGAATTTCCATATTTCATATTTTTATATTTTAAAAATATATTGATTTGTTTTGTTGATTTTTTTAAAAATTCTTTAAAATATTGTTATGGGAGGGAGATGATATAAAGGAATATTTAGTTGATATAAAAACAGAAGATATCAATAAAAAAATTTTATGAAAAAAACAGGAAATTTTTTTCTTTGTGTATATTCCCTCCACTGCTTCACATTAAAAGCCTTCATAATTTTGTATTCATGATTAGCTTTGGCTTAAAAAAAGGGGGTGGAGCAACTTTCTTGAAGAATCTCTTCCTATTTAGCTGTGTTGGCCTTCAGACAGAGGCCTGTCCCTGGGGCTGTACTTGGATCCTATCCAATTTAGAATGTCTTGCCACAGCTTGTATTCCAGTGGCAGAGCCTTGGAGACCCAGGTAACCTTTGTATCTTGATTAACCACTGGAACACTTTAGTGCAAGTGAATGCTTTCTCAATCCAGGTCTTAAAACAGATCACAAAACTGGTACATAGTAAAGGTAAGCAGGGTGTGGAAGGATACAAGGTTGACAGTAAGCTAATTAGGCATTTTATTTTTAAAAATATGTGTGCATATGTGTATATATATATATATGTTACAGTAACAGTAGTACATTGGTAAACTCGACTTTCTGAAATAATAATTTCAGTTTTGAGAAAGAGTAAACTTATTCTCTGGACTCAATTCTGATCACTAAAAAAGATCTGGTTGATGTTGGGGAAACCCTAGAGACCTTGGGAGAAAGATATCAACACTGAGAGGAGTAACCTGTGTGGAGAAGGAGAACCAATACCTATATCCATACCCCTGGTCACCAGTGGAATAGGTAAGCCAGCCAGGATGAAGCAGCAAAGCATCCTGAGGGAAAGGCATAGGATAGCAGATGCCAAATGAATGATACTACTACAAATCCCTCTTTTTTTTGGCTGAGGCAATTGGGGTGAAGTGACATGCCCAGGTCACACAACTAGGACATGTTAAATGTTTGAGATCAGTTTTGAACTCAGGTCCTCCTGACTTCAGGGCTGGTGCTCTATCCACTACACCACTTAGCTGCTCTCCAATCCCTTTTAGATATGGATGGAAAAATCCCAGGATTCTGTATCCAGGTGTCCTGAAATAATAGCACCTCTGACCACTAGCCCTATTTCCTTGTTGGCCCCCTCAACCTATATCTATGTAACCCAATCCTTGTGGAGAAGCTAATGTCCTTAAGAGTAATAGAGAATAATTCTGAGTAGAGTCAAATACATGTCCTGGATTTTAAGAAATATATTTTAGAAAGTTCACAGGATAGATAAAATCTCAAAGCAAGAAATCTTTAAAGGGGGTATGGCTAAAGAATGTCAAATAACAAACGTTTTTCAAGCATATTATCATATTGACTTATTAGACATAGATAAGTGAATAATTTATGAATGAATAAGATTTAGATAGCATGAGGTATAAAATAGATAATTTTGATTATATTAAAATAACAAGTTTTTACACAAATAAAACTTATGTAGCTAAGATCAGAAGGAAAGCAAAAAATTAAGCAAACTTTTTATAGACAATTTCTCAGATAAAGGTCTCATATCTCAAGTATATAAAGAACTTTGTCATCTATATAAGAATACAAGTCATTCTTCAACTAAAGAATGTTCAAAGCTTATAAGCAATCAGTTTTCCCATGTCATATTAGGTTTGTTTCCAAGATGATTGGGTGAAAGGAAAAAAAAAACCCTATATGTTCTAAATATTTATATCGGTTTTCTTTGGTGTAGCAAAAAACTAGAAATTGCAGGAATGTCTATCAATTAGGAATGATTGCACAAATTATGTTATATGATCATGTTAGAATACTACTGTGCTATAAGAAATGATGTGCTTGAGCTTAGAAAAACATGGAAAGATTTGCATAAAATAATGAACAAAATAAACAGAACCAAGAGAATATTGTATATAGTAATAACAATATTGTTCTAGAAACAACTCAGCGATCAAATGATTTTGACTACCATAAGTACCCAAATTAACTACAAGGGATCTATGAAGGAATCTTTCCAGAAAAAGATTTGATAAATGTGTGTGTGTATATATAGACAGATATGTATGTGTACACATATACATAAACATATATATATATAAATGTATAGATAGTATGGTGTCTATGTATATATAATATATGTATATGTGTACATATTTGTGTCTATTGGTACCCATCTCTAGGGTAGAGGAAATAAAAATTATGTGACAACTTTATTACATATTTAAAAAGAAAAGCAAGTTATACATAATATGTTTGCAGTTTCATGTTCAAAAGAAAGACTACAAATGGAAAAAGTAGCAATTGTACTAATGGTTAAAGGTAACCTTGGCTATCATATTGCTGACAGCAATAAATATTTATTTAAGTCAGCATTGCTGTGGTCATCTCAGATACCCCAGGCATCTTTCTGATTTTTGTGTTATCTTAACATTTTATTTTTTCTAAGATCATGTGTTGTGATATAGTCTCATTGGGAGAGAACAAGACTTAAAGAGATAAGATTATGTGGCATTGATAGCTATGAGAACATTTAAACTTTTGCTTGGTTTTTTTGAGTGCATATATTTAGATCGTTTCTCCCAATTAAATTCTCTTC